>NC_049901.1:31691837-31811837 GCF_001411555.2 Juglans regia | reverse complement strand
AATTTCCAACATAAACGATTACAATATAAATAGAAAAGGAAGGCCACCAAATCAGGAAGGCCACCTAATCAGTAAATCAAATCAGCAATTTCTAGGCTATAAAACAGGAAACAGAAATATTTAAAATCTGAAATAACTACTAGAAAACCGACATATTTAAAACAGAGTTTCCTAACTTATTTCCTAGAAATCCGACACTCTATAACCACTTCCCCAATAAAGCTTTATTAAAGAACCTCAAATTACGAACCCCCCGAACCTCCAACCGAAATAGGAGAACAAATTTTATTCCAACTAGCAATATGGAATTTAGTTTCCTCTCCCACTCCACCCCACAGGAAGACACAAAATAACTTCTCGATCTGGTTGGCCACCCTTGCATGCAATGGAAAAAACAATAGAAAGTAAGTTGGGAGATTGGAAAGCATACTCTTAACTGAAGTAGTTCTGCCCCCTTTAGATAAATATAGCTGCTTCCAACCAGCTAGCATTTTCTCAACTTTCTCAACAACCCCATCCCATATAATATGGTGGCTTATAGGGAGGTTGGTGTACCAATGAAGAGAGAGGGGCACATGGAATGGGTTTGTGGAAGCATATAAGAAGAGGATGGGGGTTTTCTCTCGCCACACAAGATATTGTCTAGGAGATGGGACTAAGATCAAATTCTGGTATGATACTTGGTGTGGTAATTGTGCTCTAAAGGATCTATTTCCTGCGCTCTTCAGGATTGCAAGTGACAAGGATATCTCAGTGGAGGAAGTCATGGTGATAGTGGGGGAACAGATCCAATGGAACATCAATTTTAGTCGGGCGGCTCATGATTGGGAAATGGACAGTTTTGCAACTTTTTTCAGCCTCTTGTATTCTTTCAAAACAAGTAACCAGCGTGCTGATTTTTTGTGGTGGATGGTTACTGGTAAAGGTATGTTCTCGGTTTGTTCGTTTTATAAATCCCTGTCACAAGAGCTTCCAACTCAATTTCCCTGGAAAAGGATTTGGAGACATAAGGCGCCTCTCAAAGCAGTTTTTTTTGTCTGGGCCACTTCCTTGGGCAAGATCCTCACAACAGATAATTTGAGGAGACGGAGGGTGATCATCACCAATTGGTGTTGTATGTGTAGGAACGAGAGAGAATCAGTGGATCATCTACTACTACATTGTGAGGTAGCTCATGGGATTTGGAATGAGGTATTTAGTAGGCTAGACTTGGATTGGGTTATGCCTGCGTCAGTAGTGGCAACGTTGGCTAGTTGGACAGACCTGAGAGGTAATCAACAGATCAAGACTGTATGGAAGATGCTTCCTATTTGCATCATATGGTGTGTATGGCAGGAGCGCAATGAACGAACGTTCGAGGATAAAGAGAGATCGATGGGGGAACTTAAAGCTTTTTTCTTTAGAACTCTTTGTACTTGGGCCATTGCCGTTAATTTTAATGGGCAAGATTTCCATGATTTCCTTGTATCTATGGCTCCTACGTAGTTAGGACTCACTTTTGTACTGAACATGGCTTTTGCCTATTCTTTTATTAATATACTTTTACTTATCAAACAATATAGCATTAGCCTTAAAAGGCACCCCCAACGAAAGGCCTAAATATTTCAAAGGTAAAGAAGCAACTTTACAACCCAACAAACTTGCCAAACTATTGATGTTGCGCACCACTCCCACCGAAACCATCTCGACTTTCCAAGATTCACCTTAAGTAATAACACAACCCTTAAGGCTTGAATCTGACCACGATCTGCATTACAAAAAATAACAGTCATCTACAAAAAGAAGATGAAAAAGTGTAATAGACCCATTATTAGGATTACCAAGAAGCTTGAAAGAAATCCCCAACCAAAACAACGGCCTCCACCATCCAACCCAACACCTCCATGATAATGACAAAAATGAATGGGGACAAAGGATCCCCTATCTCTAACCATGACCATGAGAGCTATGGAAAAAACCACCAAGGTTACCATTAACCAACACCAAAAACTGGGCAATAGAAACACAATGCATAATCCATGAAAACCACATCTCCCAAGCATGTAGAAAAGGGAATCCCAATTCACGTGATCATATACCTTTTCCATGTCAAGCTTACAAAAAACACTTGGAACACCCTCCCTCTTGCGACTATCTAAACATTCATTAGCAATAAGCACCAAATCAAGGAGTTTTCTCCACCGAACAAAGGCATTTTGGGGCTTATAGATAATTTGTTCCATCACCTTGCTCATACAGTTCGTAAGTAGGGGTGAGCACCGACAAAGTCGGAGTCAGATTCCCCTAAATCCGACTCCAACTCCAACTTGTCAAAGCAAAATCAAATTTGGGCTTTCAGCTTTAGGTTTTTTTTAGAGTCATATTTAGCCCATTTTAAAAAATTATTTTTGTGGGCTTTCAAATTTCAATTTTTCCAAAAAATTAAAAATTAAAACTAAATCATTCACTGCTAATTTACTTTTATACTAATATCTGACTTATTTTTATACAAGATTTCTACTATAGTGTCTAATTACATGTTATCATACTATAGAATTACATATTATTTTTAGTGTCTAATTACATGTTATTATACTATACTATTA
Organism: Juglans regia; assembly: GCF_001411555.2. Lineage (NCBI taxonomy): Eukaryota > Viridiplantae > Streptophyta > Magnoliopsida > Fagales > Juglandaceae > Juglans > Juglans regia. The sequence continues at coordinate 31,809,252 of NC_049901.1, read as the reverse complement.
CATGTTATTATATTATAAGCGTCAACTTATTTATACACTAGACTTATTTTCAGTGTCTAATTATATGTTATTATACTTTAGTAAATTAGTATTATGTGTTATTAACTTATTATACTAAACTTATTAGTTATTTCTACACAAAACTTATACTATAGTGTCTAATTACATGTTATTATACTAATGTTTTATTTCTAACTTAATTATATAACAGACTTTCTAGTGCCTAATTACATATTATTATACTTTAGTATTTTTTTTTATAAGTAAAAGTAATTTTATTGATACAAATGAAATAAGCATAACCCGTGTACACAGGAAGTATACAAAAGAAACCTAAATGCATTCTAAGATCAAGAGATTAAAGACAAGAAGTCATGCACATTGTTTCCATTAAGTACAATGGCTGAAAACCAAAGCATTAAAGTGTGTACGAAAAAATTCTGCAACTCCGCCATTGTACGCTCCCTATCTTCAAAACACCGCTCATTTCTTTCCGACCAAATACACCACATGATGCACAACGGAATCATCTTCCACGCTACTAACAGTTCCCACAACACCCTTGTCATCTTACAATGCAATAATAAGTGGTCTACTGATTCTCCATTCTTTTTACACAAATAGCACCAATCCATCACATTCCTAACTTTGCTTCTGATTTAAATATTCAAAGCCTCTTCAGAACAACCCATCCGAAATTGTCCAAATAACAACCCCCCACTTATATTAAGACATGTAGGAAATTTGTCTAAATAAACACTACAGAAGACCACACCTGATTAAAACTCATTTGAAATAAAATCCTTTTTTCCCCTTTCCCCTTTCCCCTTAGCCGAAACCAAAGGAACCACAAAAATGAAAAAGTGAACCAGACACAGAATAAAATCAGCTGCCAACAAAAGCCTAATTAAAAAGGGCCTCTAGGAAAAGAATATATATCTCATAGAAACTCCAATGACTCAATGAAAAAACTTTAATGAACTCCAATGCAGCCATAAATTGAAACTTGGGACTGATGAAGTATTACAATAAGAATTGACAGCAAAAACAGATCTTGGAACATTTTAAGTTTGGACCCATAAAGCCAGGTAAATAAGCCATGGAGGAAGAGAGAAACTCACAGAAAGACGAGTTAAAAGTAGCGACACGGTCGGTGTAAAACACAATCGGAGCAATCACCGTCACAAAGAGCAGGAGATGTAGATTAAACAACTTATGTGGATAACATTTTGACAGACTGCATGGATATGACTGAACGCAAACCAATAATCACAAAATGTTGCATGAAACCAGTAAGCCGAAATAAGCCGAAACCAGGGGCAGCGGGGGTTTCTTCATCTTTTCTCTCTTTTTCACTTGGATTTTATTTTTGTGGATTAATGCTGTTTTGGGTCCTTTGATTCTGCAGCTACGGATAAATTTGTTGAAGATGTTACCACCGTTGTAAATGGAAAGTTTTTCCCCTTTAGTATTATGTTTCTTTTTTTGTGAGTCCGTCAGGCACGGGAGAAAGATTGGAGAGCTTGAATTTTTTGATCAGCTGTTGGCAAATGCAGGAGATGTAGATTAAACGACTTATGTGGCAAGCTGTCATTGGAGGGCTGTTTTTTGAGGTTGGACAGCCCGACCGGCGTGAAGGTGTTCTCTTAAATATTAGTATATGTGTTATTAATTTATTATACTAGACTGATTTAAATACTAGTGTCTAACTTATTTCTATACTTGATTATGTATGGTAGCAATTCTATGAAGTATACATAGACTCAGAGCAGAACTGGAACAGAGTTGAAGCGGAGTCGAATTCGGGGTCGGATTTTCGGATTTTTTCTCAGCCCTATTAGCAAGTAACTTCCAAATTATCTTTTATCTTGTAAACCCCACTTACAAGACTAATAGGACGAAATTCCTTTAACTCAGAAGCCCCAAGTTTCTTAGAAATGAGAGCAATGAAAGTAGCATTGAGTGATTTTTCAACTTTTTAAAGGAAAAGAACTCCTGAACACAACAACTACTTTCACAATCTACCAACAAACTTGGAAAAAGACCATTGAAAATCCATCCATACCAGGAGCTTTATCTTTAACCATCCCACTAACAACCTGAAAAACCTCATCATCAAACAGTCTCTCCAACCAACTCACACAAAGAGGATCAAGAGAATTAAAAGCCAAACCATCAAGTTTAGGCCTCCAAAAAGCTGGTTCGGTGAGAAGGCCTTCATACTGATGCACAATAAGATCCTGAATCTCACATGGAGATGAAATCATACTATTATCGGAATGAAGCATCACAATAGCATTGTTCCTCCGGTGTGAGTTGGCCATCCTATGAAAAAATTTAGTACATTTATCCTCCTTTTTCATCCAAAGAGCCCTTGATTTTTGCCGCCATGAAATCTCCTCCATCAACAACACCCTCTCAAGATCAGCCACCACTGATTTTGTTTCTCAAAAAGAGCTCCTCATAAGGAACCCCATTCATACACATTGTATTAGAGGTGAAGGTTTTGGCAGCTAAAACTCTATTGCAAAAGCTCACAAGCATGAAGTAAGACTCTAAAGCTGAAAACAATAACTTGAGGAAAATTTAAATATGGGATGGGTAGTAGACCATCCATCTCCTTATAATTTGACAATCAGTACCGTCTTGCCATATGTTAATGTCTCATTCAGGGTTAAGAAAGAAGGCAACGGTTGGAGCAACTACAGCACGGGTTGAATAGGCCAATCGCTCAATCTGTGAATTGGATAGAGACAAAAACACAATCAATAACAGACTTAGGCCCAATCCTATGAGAATCCTATGAGAGATGATCAGCTTCAAGGACTAGTGATCCTGGGGGAATAGTTTCTGTTAAAAGGGCTTGAGATCTCCCGCATCACACCTAGATCATCTGGCTAGCGATCCATGACATATTGAACACTCAAGACAAGTTGCAAGCTTATGAAACTATCCAATATGAGAATCTTGACGCTGTCTACTATTCTTGCCCCTTGCTTGAGTGCATATGGTACTTGCTTGCTTACTATATCCACCCATCATCTGTAGAAGTTGAGAAGGAACAATCAATGGATGAGTGAGAACTTCACAGGAAAATCTCCCACTTTACAAAAGATACTAGCTGCTGCAGTTAATGCTATTTGGATGGAAAGGAATGCTAGAACTTTCAGAAGCAAAGTTAGGAATGTGTGTGATGTTATTCATGACATTATGCATCAGGGAAGATTAAATATAACATCATTCGTAGTTTTAAGCCATCCCAATAAAACTAGATAACTATAAAGATTATGGGGCATTTCAGAGAATGAACTTAAGCTCCGGTAGCTCCAAGAAGTTTATTGTGTTATCCTAGTTGGTTTAGGCCACCTTACGAACCTGTTACTGATCTGTCTTGGTCTAGGGTATGCACTAAGCTTTTGCACAGGCATTTTTCATTAATATAATCAGTGAATCACTCACTTACTCCAAAAAAAAAAAAACATTGATAAAGCTAAAATAATCTGAATCCCTTATGCTCTAAAACACATAGTAAAATGGCACATAAAGGTATAGAGACCAATTGATTACATTAAGAAAGCCATTTTTATTGGAATGACCTTAGATGAAGGAAGGTGCAAAGGGCAGCCAAGTAGAGCATCAATTCCTTCAAGAGATCCTTGATTTGTTGACCTCTCAATCTGACAACAGATAGAAACTAACAATTAATTTTCCATTATTTATTTTTTTCCCACTACCAAAAGGACCATGCACTTACAGTGGATAGTAAGAGGAAGTTAGCAGGAAGAAACTGCAAGGAAGCTGACCTGCACAAAACAAAATTTTAACTTCAGCATTCAGTAAAATTTGGGCAAGTTCTGAAGTGATACATGGGAGAGCATGGCCAAAACAATACTGCAGGGAAGAGGAAGCCAATGGCAAAATGTTCAAACAAACAGGAGATATATCACCATCCAAGTTCATCCACAATTCACCTGAAAGGAATAAGCAGAAAAGGTGCTCAATCTACTGCCCAAGATAATCCACTTTCTTTTATGATTTTGGGAACTAAACAGAGTAAATCATAAAACTTACCTTCTAAACCACAATATGATTCCTTCAAAGGCATTTTCCCACCATCAAGATCGGACAGAAAAACAGATTCAAACTCTCCTACATGTTTCACAATCCTACAATATACAAGCAAATTTTTTAGAGAAAATAAAATGTAATGAAGCCATTTCTTGGTATTGCTACTAGCGATAAGATAAATCAGTTTGTTAAACTTAACTTACAGCTCCATAATTGACGTATGAAGAGCTCCATTGTCCAACATTGCGGTCAGTTCATCATAAAACAGTATCAATGGTAAGGGGTACCGTCTGCAAGACTCCAGTGAAGCTTTCAGAAGTTCCAATGCCTCTTCACAATTTGATTTCTGTACCCATAAAATCCAGGAATGGTGAACACACTCCTACAATATTATTGCATTTCAAATAACTCATTGGCATACAAAGGCACTAAAAGATCATCAGCTCTTATATAATTTCAACACTGAAGAAGGCATATAGCAGGCACTTCCTGTCGTAAGATTATCATAATAGGCTTTATCACATTAATTTTGTGCATTTTCTTTCTGTTTTCCATTTCTTTTCATTAGTTAACTCAGTATCAGGGCACTTCCTGCCCTTTTTTATTGGTTCTCAATGTTTTCTCCGACACCTAGATCGACGTGCCTCACACAACGGAGTTAATCTAGATCATCAACTACGAATGATTTGGCATTTTCTTTTAAATTTTTGTTATACGTTATCATTATCGGGGGCTTACAAGAATTGTTGCTGCAGCCACTGGATTACAGCAGATTAAAGCAGTGTTTCATATCTCAGTAACTACAGTTTCTGCACTTGAGGAGCAGTAATGTTGATAACACAAGGAAGACAACCAAAACGAGAGATCAAATTCTTGGTTGCTATTATGGTGTCAAACAACAATGTCGTCTTCTCAGTATTTTTTCCTGGGTTGAAAAAAATATGTTGTTTTTCCCTTCTACAAGCCAAAAGTAACAATATTTACAAGGCAAGCTTCTGACTGAAAAAAAAAAAAAATCCCAATTGCTGTGTTTGGCTGCTTGGGTAGTTTACAAGTCTTTTCTGCTGTGTTTTGTTTTGTTTTGTTCCCAATTTCAGGATGGTTCATGATTAATTTTTCTATAGCCTATTTGTTGTTATTGGAGATATTCAGTTAGTTTACATGGTCAATCAAAAGATTACCGAAATAAATCACTTTACCAACTAGCATTTCTGTGACAGTGTCACAGTGGAAAAATGTTATGATCTGAGGAAGACAGCCAAACGAAAAGTCTATTTCTTGGTTGGTGTTGGGGTGACAAACAACAATGTCGTTCTGTCAGTGTATCATTTTGCCAAGTATCAAGAGATCCAAGACAGAAAATATTGATTTTTGCCTTTGTACAATAGTTTGGGTGCTTGAGCGCATGTTTCTCATATTATTTTTTTCTCTCTGTTTATAGTTAATTTAAAGGTGGATAAATGAAATATTAAAAATACGATGTCCTCCCAAATGGGAGTATGGCCTTGCCTTGCCTTGCCATATGACCTATCTTCCCGTGTCACTAGGAATGCTCAGTGACAACCTCTCAATCGTAGGAAGAAGGCGTAAGCAAGCCTGAATATGGCTTGATTAACAAGAAGCCTAGGTCAGATTATGCTCAAGAATAGTCTTGAAACATGTCACAAATTTCGCTAGAAACCTCCACATTGTGAATTGTGATTGCTAAGTTCTCACGAAAATACTGCAAAAAAGGGTTGCTCTCAGCAGCCCCTGGCAGCCTTAAAACTCGCATTTTTCCTCTATCTAGACATGACCAAGATTAAAAGCATGCTTATACAAAATCTGAATATGTTAAAACACACCCACAGCACATGGCATGACGTAGTTGTAGAATCTGACAGATTAATGAAGTTTATACAGGATATGTGCATGTAAGACAGTATATTACCCACTCACTACTATATATATACACGCAGACACACGTACACACGTACATACTAATTCATATAAATGTATGTATGCATGTATGCTTCCATGTAGATTTTTGTAAAAGAAAAAATTTGTATGCATTTTATATAAGCGGTCATACTCTATATTTTTACTAATTACAATAAAATCCATACACTAAGTCAGCAACAAAGTAATCATATTAGCACCCAGTGCCATCACCTATGGAAGATCTCCAATATAAATATTACTAGGGCCTACCTGAGATGTGGAGCCATAGGAAGCACTACTTTTATCTCCCATAAAAGAAACTAGCTTCAGAGTTCCGATTAAGCCCATCTTCTTAAACTTTGGATCTGGATTGCCTACCTAGTGGGAGGGGCAGCATATATTTAGTCACTTCACAATTATTAAAGATGGGAAAGAGACAACAATTACAACAAAAGCATAAATACCCAAAACCACACATTTGCTCAAAAGCACTTCTTTTCTTTAAAACCACAAAAGCAAATGATATATTAATTCCGTGCGAAATCGGCTTTTACACTACCTGCTTTCTTATGATCATTAATAGTTCATTTGCAACAGAAGATCCAAACGAAGCTGAATTTGATCGAGCTGAAAGTGATAAATGGCTAAAAACCTCATAAACCTGCACAACCATAAAGCCAGTGAAACAACGGCAAGTAGAACACTTTACTGATTTCCATGACACAATAATATACCTTGTGTAGATTCTCAACACTAAATCCCTCCAAGTAATCCAAAATACCTGGATTTCAGAATGAAGAACACATCAAGGTATCTCGCAATTGACAACTTGACAAAATGAACATGACTCTAGGCAGGACAAAGAAGATACCATTTATGTGACAAGAAAGAGGAAGCAAATCATGTGCATATTTGGAGGCCAGCAGAACCATGGTCTCCAAAGCAGACTGCACTTCAAAACTTACACCAGATCCAACATGGGTAACTAGTGCCCCAAGAACCTGCAAAGAAACCACAACCAAGAGTTCCCAGAAAACTTACTTTCCATCATAAATAAATCACAAAATTAGTTATCAAGCTGCTTACTTCCTGTCTTGAATAATTATCAAGGAACTCTTCGAACAGACAAATATACATGTGAATGCCAAACTCCCGAGCTCTTTGTTCTTTGCAAGCCAACAGGTACTCAGACAAGGAAAGAAACGATGGGAAATAATCCTATTCAAAATTAATGAGACACCCAGATAGAAATTCAAAATATATAAAAGTGAAATGAAATAATCCTTAAACGAAATCTTTGTTATAGACACCTGAACCAATTCCTTATTCCCACATATGCACTGATCGAGCATAACTTCCTGAATGCAATCTTCAATAATTTTCTTCTTGAACATCTTTTCAATGCTCTTCTGTAGGGACTCCCCATTACCATATATGAGCACAAGGAGCCATATGTCAATGACTTTGTGATCCCGAGGCTTTTCAAGGCAATTCAATTCTTTCAAAATCTCCTGACAGAGAAACTGTGCATAGCAGCAAATGCAAAAGGTTACATTAAATTCAAATAGCAATTCTGAAGATATAATATGGTGGAGGGCATACATTCCTGAATCGTAGACTTGATCTTAAGGCATCGAGAATAGAAGCCTCTGTGTTGTCTACTAGTGACTTTCCTTTGAGTTTGTTGTGTTGTGATGCACGAGAATTTGATAGTCCAACAAATTTTAACTGCTCACGAATATGTAAGACTATTCTCCGAACGTTCACTGGTGTTGCTGAAAGCAGCAGAAATCTAAGTAGATATGGCATGTGCTCGGCATCAATTGTTCGGATGCTTGATAATGCAATGGTAATTACCTACAAATTGAAGTGAGAGAGAGAACTTAGACATATGGCAAAACAAGATTCTTAGAACTGCAAACTAAACGAGAAGCTCCAACTCAACTAAGTGACTTGTCTTATTTCCCCATATCCTAAAAACTTCCAAGACTCCATATTTCATTGGAAGGCCCAATGCACCATTAGGTTTCTTTATTTCTCCTTCTTGGGAGGTTCAGTACCTGGAGCTGTGCCAAAAGAGATTGTCTCGCCCATTTTCGAATCATTTCCCAATTTTGCTAGATTGTGGTGGTATTCATGTAGGTCAAAGGTATTTTAAGTTCAAAAACATGTGGTTAGGACCTAATAGTTTGTTGATAAGGTTAGGAGTTGGTGGTCTTCTTATCAGTTCTCAAGTACTCCGAGTCTTATCCTTGATGATAAGCTTAAAGCCTAGAAACTCGATTTAAAGAAGTGAAGTGCATAAGTTTTTGGGAATATTGACAGCCAGAAATATTCTCTATTAGAGTTGCATGTTTGGGAGGTTGGGGAGGAGAATGGGGTTCCTTCTGAGGAGATTTTGTGGAGAAAAAAAAAATTGGTGGTGGCTGATCTAGAGAGGGTATTGTCGATGGAGATTTCTTGGCGGCGAAAATCAAGGGCTCTCTGGTTGAAAGAGGAGGATAAATGCACTAAAGTATTTTACAGAATGGTCAACTCACATCAGCATAGCGATGCCATTGAGTTGCTTCATTCTGATAATTGTGTGATTTCATCTCCACATGAGATTCAGGATCATATTGTGCATTATTGTTTTTGATAAGTAAAATATTACGCATTATTATGAAGGTCTTCTCACTGAACCAACTTCTTCGAGGCCTAAACATGATGGTTTGGCTTTTGATTCTCTTGATCCTCGATGTGCAAGTTGGTTGGAGAGATTGTTTGACGAAGATGATTTTTTTCAGGTAGTTAGTGGGATGTTTAAAGATAAAGCTCCCGGTCCGAATGAATTTTCAATGATCTTTTTCCATGTCTGCTAGGATATTGTGAAAGAAGATGTCATGTGGGTTTTTCAGGAGTTCTTTTCTTTTAAAAAGTTTGAAAAATCTCTCACTACGACCTTCATTGCTCTCATTTCTCAGAAAACTGGGGCTTTTGAGTTAAAGGATTTTTGTACTATTAGCCTTGTGAGTGGCGTTTACGAGATAATTTCGAAGGTACTTGCTAATCGTATGAGTATGGTGATAGTGCAAATTATCTCTCACCACCAAAATGCCTCTACTTGGGGGAGACAAATCCTAGATTCTATACTTGTTGCTAATGAATGGTTAGATAGTCATATGAGAAAAGGTGTTCCTAGTGTTCTTTTTTTTTTTTTTTTTTGATAAGTAAGAAAGACAATTTTATTAAATTGAATGAAATGGGCGATACCCATGTACGCAAGAAGTATACAAAAGAAAACACCTAAAACAGAAAACCAAAACAATAAAGAATGCACAAAAAAATTCCAAAGTTCCTCCAAAGTACACTCCTTATCATTGAAACACCATTCATTCATTTCCATCAAAATACACCGCATAAGACACAAAGAAACCATCTTCCAAGCCACATCCACTTGAGAGCAACCATAGCTTGTTCCAACACGCAAGAAGATCAACCACTCTCAAAGGCATCACCTAAGCCAACCTGGCTCTACAAAAAGCACCATCCCACAAAGCCCTTGCCACCTCACAATGCAAAAGTAAATGATCCAAAGATTCTCCAAGCTTCTTATACATGAAATGCCAATCCATAACAATAACACAACACCAAATATCAAACCAAAAAGGAATCCTATAACCTAGGAGTGGCAATATATGATACAATTTATAAACCCAACATGAACACGACACGAAATTAGCGAGTTTGGATCTGATGTTAACGGGTTCAAGTCAAAACAGGTTGACCCGTTAAGACATGATTTATAAACGAGTCATTAACAGGTTAACCAGCTTAACACGAAACCAACCCATTATTACCCATTTAGATTTTTACTCACAATCACAATTTTATTATTGTTGGATTGTAATATTGGTATTTTTCAATATGCTTATCTTTTTTATTGTTGAGAATATAATTCTGAACCTATACTCATATTTGTTAATATTGAGATTATAATATTGATTTTATTATAAGTTAAAATCTGAAAAATATTGATATTTTTTATTAGTGGGTAGTCTAATTATTATTTTTAGATATTATGGCTACTAATAAATACAAATTTTAATTTTTATGTGAAATTATGTTAATCAAGTAAAATGGGTTATGCGGATTAATTCAACCCGTTTACATGAGAAATTATGTTAATTGTGGTTTGAGATAAGGGAACCCTTTATCCCCTTTGCTTTTTGTTATTATCATGGAGGTGTTGGGTCGAATGGCGGAGGTTGCATCCGGTTTTTGGGTGGAAAATGCCAATAATGGGTCTATCACACTTTCTCATCTTCTTTTTACAGTTGACACTCTTATTTTTTGTTATTTGAATCGTGTCAAATTCAAGCCTTAAGGGTTGTGTTATTATTTTTTGAAGTTGTCTCTGGCCTTAAGGTGAATCTTGGAAAGTCTGAGATGGTTCCGGTGGGGCAAGTGCACAACATTAATTGTTTGGTGAGTTTGTTGGGTTGTAAAGTTGCTTCTCTGCCAATGAAATATTTAGGTCTTCCATTGGGGCATCTTTTAAGGTTAATGCTATTTGGGATAAGGTTGTTGAGAAAATTGAGAAAATGTTGGCTGCTTTGAAGCAGTTGTATTTATCAAAAGGGGGCAGAATTACTTTAATTAAGAGTACCCTTTCCAAGCTTCTCACTTATTTTCTATCTTGATTCCCATTGCCTACAGGGGTGGCCAACTGGATCAAGAAGTTATTTCATTCTTTCTTGTGGGGTGGAATGGGAGAGAAAACTAAATTCCATCTTGTTAGTTGAAATAAAGTTTGTTCTCCTATTTCGAATGGAGGTCTGGGGGTTCGTAATTTGAGGATTTTCAATAAAGCTTTGTTGGGGAAATGGTTATGAAGATATCAATTGGAAGGGTAGTCACTTTGGAGGGAGGTTATTGATCGGAAATATGGTAGTGCTTAGGGGGGTTGGTGCTCTAATGAGGTAAGGGGGGCATATGGTGCGAGTCTTTGGAAGTTCATTAGAAAGGGTTGGGAGAGTTTTGTTAAACATGTTAGTTATGCTCTTGGAGAGAGTTCTAGGATTCATTTTTAGGTTGATATTTGGTGTGGTGATCGAGCCCTCAATAGGGTGTTTCCGGCCATTTTTCGTCTGGTTTCTAATCAGAATGCATATGTTTCTGATCTGCTAGTCTGTTCTAATGGATCTTTTTAGTGGGATGTTTGTTTTACAAGAGCTGTTCAGGATTGGGAAATTGATTAAGTTTCAGCTGTCTTCAGTTTTTTATACTCTTTGAGACTTGGTGGTAATGATGGGGATAGGATGTTGTGGAAGTCCAAGTGGAGTAAAAAGTTTACTGTTCGTTCATATTATAAGCTGTTGATTGTTCAGAGTAGTCCTCCTTTTCCTTGGAAGAGTATTTGGAGGTCTCACGTGCCTACCAAAGTTGCTTTTTTTATATGGACTGCATCTATTGGGAAAATCTTAACGATGGATAATTTGAGAAAACTTGGTCTTATTGTCATGAATTGGTATTTCATGTGTAAGAACCATAGGGAATCTGTGAATTATATAATTTTGCATTGTACTGTGGCAAGGGCTTTGTGAAATGAAATTTTTTGTCGAACAGGGTTGGCTTGGATGATGCCTTTGAGAGTGGTTGATCTTCTAGTGTGTTGGAACGAGCTACATGGTTGCTCTCAAGTGGATGCGGTTTTGAAGATGGTTCCTTTGTGTCTTATGTGGTGTATTTGGATGAAAAGGAATGAGCGGTGTTTCAATGATAAGAGCGTACTGTGGAGGAACTTCAGAATTTTTTTGTGCACTCTTCATTGCTTTGGTTTTCTGCTTTAGTAATTAATGGAGCTTCTATTCGTGATCTTTTGTTATCGTTTTCCGCTTCTTAGAATGTATTTAGGCATTTTCTTTTGTATACTTCATATGTACATGGACATCGCCTATTTAATTTGAAGTAATAAAATTGTCTTTCTTACTTATAAAAAATAAAAAAAGATTTCTGTAAATCTTAATGCAGAGAACAAAAATCAAGTTTTTCTCATACTTATTATTGTTGGGGATATGAAAAAGCAGAAACCTTCATTTTATTAAGCTGAATTCAATCATGTGTCAAGTTTTGCATTATTACAAACCTAAACAACAATATAGATAGGACTAAAATACTTGTTTCCTGAATATATATTTTTAGTACCAGAAACTCAATGGAAGAGATTATGGAAAACCTGTTCTTGCAACTGATCATCCAGCTTAAGGTTTGAAAGAGAGTCAAGCACTGGTACAATGATAGTGGAATCCTCTTGAAGCATTTGTTCCAGGCCCTCAACCACAATCTTATTGTTTTGATCACCAATAATCTCGGGCAATGATCCAATGATCTCCTTCTTCAAGTGTGAAGGGCAAATCGAGAGGACTTGCATCAATTTATTAGTGAAGACATTGTGATCGACAATAAAATCAAGCCACCGAAACTGATTAATAATAAGCCTAGCAACATCATCTTCAAGTGATAATGACGCTCCTGAATGTTCTGGACATGCATCGAAATATTCTGGAAGTTTCTCAAGGAGCATGCTCTGAAGGTCTAGTTGGACAGATGGGACCAGTAACAGATGTCGGACAATGCTCTCACTTCTGGTGGAACTAAGACCATCAGGATTTATAGAAATGAGAACTCTGCACACATGTAAGAAGCCTGAATTTTTTGAGATTTTGGAAAAATACTTCACAGTTCACATCGAACAAGGTCTTTTTTTTTTACGGACGAACATAATTAAAACTACAAATAGAAGTTAGGTTGTTTTGGTAAACTAAAAATACCCACCATTTGGTCGCAGAGAAAAATAAGAAAAACGCAAAATTAAAATACTGGAAATTTACGATTCTCTATCTAAGCATATAAGCCGAACATGTTAAAAGAATCCTATGTTCTCTCTCTCTCCCCCCCGGTTTTCCTATAATCTATCCCAGAGAATCAGGCAGTTTGCTTGCCAAGAAAATATGAGAAAAAAGGAGCCAGATTAGGAAGTCGAACGGAAAACATAACATAAGCCAAATGAGCCTAAGAGATACTAGACATAACATAAGTCCAGGAAGAATCAGAATGTGAGAAAACAATAAAAAATGTAAAACAACTGACCTGCGAAGATTAGGAGGGGAATGGATGTAGGAAGAGAAGCCGGAGAGGAAATCGGAGCGGAGAGAAGGGGCATTTTGGGAAGAGGAGAAGAGGCGATGGAGGCGGCGGCGGAACTGGTGGGGATCGGAGGGGAGGCAAGGTGGGCCCGCCGGGTTGATGAGGGTGCACCCGGCGTCTGCCAGAACCGACACCATGGTGTCTACTGCAGGGGCGGTTTCCAGGACATCGTATTGCTGCAGGGTTTTGGCGGATTTGGGAGGAGGGAAGGGTGGAACGAAGGGGGAGGAGGAGGAGGGTCTTTTACGCGAAGGGGCTTGTTGCTGTCGAAGAAGCACCATCTTAACTAGTTACTATGGTGGTCTGTGTCTGATTCTTCTCTGCTTCTGGGCTTGTTTCTTCAAGTCAGTCACTACTCACTCCTACAAGAGAGAGATGATGGAGAATGGGTTCTCTCGCAGACATGAAAAGGCTAGAAACCGCGCCAAATTTGAAAGAATTGCCAAATGTAGGATGTATGTCGCTCTCGGTTTAGGGTGTGTTTGGCAAGTTGAGTTACTCTCACTATTATTCTTTATTTTATTATTATTTTTTATCTACTTTTCTACTATTCATTATTTTTTACTTACTTTTTACTACTATTCAATATTTTATTATTACTTTTTCATTACTTTTTTACTACTATTCACAAACATTCTTAACACTTCTCACTACCCAAACGTACCTTAATGTTTTCTCTTTCTTTGAAAATTTGTACGGGACATCAGTGTCGTATGACTGGATTTGAATTTAGCCTTGTGTTTTTTATTTTGAAAAATTATATTCTCATGATTTAACTTAAGAAATAAATTTTAAATTTTATAAATTAAGGCTAATTTGTATGCTGAGCTGAGTTGAATTATTTATGAATATTAGTGAGTTGAAATGATAGAATGAGTTTTGTAGGGCCACCTAAGATGAGTTTAGATGTATTTATGAAAATTTGAAAAAAGTTGTGAGTCCTACATGTAAAAATATGTTGAATTGAAAAAAGTTGTAGTTCTCACGTGTTAAGTGCATTGTGCACTTAAGCTGCAAATGCTCATTGCACTTCAAGTGACTAGTGTAGAAAAAGGGGAGAGTACGGGGGTTAGTACTATGCACTTTAGTGCACAGTGCGTGACAAACACTCAACATGCCACTGTGCACTTAACAGTGCACGTCCCAGCCATGCATGGCACAGACAGTGCCATGCACAGGAGTGTAATGGTTGCATGTTGTGCACCCAAGAGTGCCACAGTGCCAGTAGCCACCATATAGGCCGTAGGCGTCATCTGACTCCTCTACGTTGGTTCCTGACCAACCCCCTTGGTGGTAGAAGTGGCTCCATCAGGCTAACCATGTGTACAATGTAGCACAGGGTAAAACCCCTAGGCCCAGCCCCACCATGCTATGGAGGGGCCGCCGGCGTTGTCTGCACCCCTAGGGTTCCCAACCACCCCAGCCATAGATAGTGGCCCTTGGCCACGTGCACAATGCACGAAATGTGCACCAACGTACATGACAAGCTCACGGCATTACCATGAGCCCCATGTCCCCGCTGACGATCACCACTTGTGACTGCCGGCATCTTCTGCCACCCTTGAGGTGGTTCTTGACTACCATGGCGAGCATAGGTGGCCCTCAGCCGTACACCCCTCCCATGAAAGGATCACATTGGTGGGCATGTAAGCCCGCCACCTCCCTCACGGCGCACAGCATACTCCTGCTGTTGTACTGGACGCCCAGATGAAGCCACAAGCGGCCACGCACTACTGGTTTCTCATCATCGGGCATTGGGAGGCTGGCAATTCATAGCCCGCCAGCTTCATCAGGCTACTAAAGCCACAACTAAACACGCCGGCACTTGCTAACCATCGGCGGCAAATAACCTTGGCGAGAACCTCCCCAGCCAAACTAGCGCCCCTCAAAATGTCCCACTTGTTGACTCGGCCACTATTCCTTGCCCATGGGTGAGTGATGCACGACAGGGAGAGCTCCTCGTCCACTAGCCCATCGTCCACTTGCTCCTCGGCCATGAACTTCTCAACCCAGCGTTGCATGACTCGGCCACCCACTAGGTCTCCTCACCCACTACATTCGGCTAGATGCTACTCGCCTAAGCTTCCTAGCCAACGCTAAGCTCCTCGGCCATCTTTGTCACAACCCCAATGGAGGACTCTCCCTTCTCCCGACTCAACCCTGACCCAAGGAAGAACCCCTCCCTCGACCACCTCATGCACATGCACGCACCTCTTCCTCAGCCACCAAGTTCCTTTGACCAAGTTGCTCGGCCGCCAAGCACGTGGGCATCTCTCCCTTGGCCAGTCACATATGCATCTCTGCCAAGCAGCTCAGTCACCACTAGCGGGCAACGTCCTAACCAGTTAGAAGACGACAACCCTTGAGCCCCTCGGTCGCCATGGCAAGCAACACATTGCCCAACCAAGTCTCCTCGATCACAACACTAGCCTGACCACACGGATTTTCCCATCCCGAGGACAATGCTTACCCCAGGAGAAGTTGCTCACATTGCATGGGCCATGCAATGTGCTCCACCAACTTGCTCACTCAACATGATCGCCTTTCTTGCTCGCCCACCATGCTCATCCAACTCGCTCACCCAACATGCTCCACCAACTTGCGTGCCCAACATGACCCACCAACCTGCTCGCCTGATTTAAGTCAAGCAAGGATAGATTATAGTGGCTAAACACCTCGATTTGTCTCAAAACTTAATGTGGATTTTGTTTTTACTAACATAATTGATTCATGTAGTGTAAAACAGTGACCAAACACCCCACCCCACTCAGACACCATTTGGACGTCTCAATACGTCTCCTTCAGAATAAACTCTTTGGCATTCACATGCATGTGGACAAGCGCCTCTCCTACTTACCTCCCCGCGGGATCCAAAGGGATGAGTTACGCCTTAAGGCTGATTTATCCCTCTCACGGTGGAGAGCGGGTCTAGCCTTTGACTGCTCGACACTTACCTTTTCCGTAGGCATAAACAGGCGGGAGCGGGTCTAGTCCCAAACTGCTCGAAAACTTACCTCCCCATGAGAGTCAATAGGCGGGTCTAGCTCCCATGGTGGCCCGACCTCCCTCACGGTGGAAAGAGGGTCTAGCCTCTTGGTTGCCCGACAACATGCCCCGACCTCCGCCATGGCAAACAGCGAAATTAGCACCAGCCTATCCGACACTTACCTTCTCTATGATATCAACAAGTGAGAACATGTCCAGTCCCAAACTGGCAGTAGCTTACCTCCCCGTGAGAGTCAATAGGCTAGTCCAGCCCCCTCGATGGCTCGACCTCCCTCATGAAGGAGAGTGGGTCCAACCTCTAGGTTGCTCGATAACCCGGGCGAGATCCAAACGGGTGGGTTATGTCTTAAGGCTGCTTTACTCTCCCGCGATGGAGAGCAAATCCAGCCTTTGGTTAGCCGACACTTACCTTCCTCATAGGCGTCAACAGGCGGGAGCAGGTCCAGTCCCAAACTGTTTGGCAACTTACCTCCCCGATCAACAGGCTGGTCTAGCCCCATTGGCCTGACCTCCCTCATGGAGGAGAGCGGGTCCAACCTTTCAGCTACCAGGCAACTTACCCAGACATTTGCCATGGCAAAGAGCAGGATTAGTGCCAGCCTGCCTGAAACTTACCTTCCCTATGTGTCAACGGGCGGGAGCAGGTCCAAACCTAAACTACTCAAAACTTACCTCCCTATGAGAGTCAATAGGAGGGTCTAGCCCCCCCTGGTGGGCCAACCTCCTTCATGGAGGAGAGCGGGTCTAGCCTTTTAGCAGTTTGGCAACTTGCCCCGACTCCCATCATGGTGAAGAGCAGGCAAGCTCCTCAGTTGTCAGACAACTTACCTCCCCGGGGGGACCAAAGAGGGGGGGCTTAGCCTGAGGCATCCTGATCTCTCACCCAGTTGAGTGCGGGTTCAGTCTTTCGACTGCTCGACATTACTCCTGGGACGCCATCTCCTACAATGGAACACCAAATGGATAACGCCTTAGACCCTCGCCACATTCCATCTCCATCAAAAGAGATGCCAAATGAGTAATGCCTCAGACCTTCGCCGCACCCCAGCAACACAGTTCAGGTTTGTAAATTTCACACTCATGATTGAAGATTATTCACATTGACCAGTTTGACTTTTACAGCATGATCAAACATCTCCTACTTACTTTCCCATTGAGGGTCAACATGTGGGTCTAGCTTTAAGGCAGCCGGCCTGCCTCACGATGAAGTGCGGGTTTAGTCTTTCGACTACTCAACATTACTCTGGGGATCGTATCTCCTCCACCAAATGTCGAGCCTCTAACCTTCTCCACACTCCAGGACGACAATTTAGGTTTGCGAATTTCGCACTTGTGATTGGAGAATATTTAAACTGACCGGTTTGACTTTTGCAACAAGGTCAAACATCTCATACTTACCTTCTCATTGAGGGTCAACATGTCGGTCCAACCTCTAGGCGACCTGGCTTGCCTCACAGCGAAGTGCAGTTCCAGATTTTTGGCTGCCCAACATTACTCCTGAGACAGTATCTCCTCTAGCAAACATAGAGTGTTTACACTTGAGCCATGACCGCCTCTCCTAGGTTATTTTTAACATCAAGTCAATAGGTAGAGAACATCTCTCTCCAAAACTGAGCTTCGTGTTCACACCTTACATGTTAGAGAACATTTCTCGCCAAAACAGAGCTTCGCGCTCGCACCTTATACAGTAGAGAACATCTCTTGCCAAAGACAAGCTCCGTGCTCGCACCTTACTCAATAGAGAACATCTCCCACCAAAACCAAGCTTAGCGCTCCCACCTTACGTGGTAGAGAACATCTCCACCAAAGTCAAGCTTCGCGTTCGCACCTAATGCTGTCGAGCTAACCTCCTGATTCTTTCTCCAATACGAGCTCCGCAAGCCCTTAAGCAGTCGAGTGCATCTCTTGTCAAAAGCCGAGCTCCGCGCTCACACCCTACGCGGTCAAGCCTTTCTCCTGTTTATCTCTCTAAGCTAAGCTTTGCTCTCGGACCCTACACAGTCGAGCCTATCTCCCTCTTATCTCTCTAAGCCGAGCCCATCTCTCGCCAAAGCCAAACTCCATGTTTGCACTTCACGCGGTCGAGCTCATCTCTCGCCTAATCTTGTGCTCAGAGATCTTTATCACTTAACAAAGTAAAATGGATTACAAAGAACTTGCTCCTGAATTTTATTTCTCTACGAACTTGGGCAGATCAGTTTGATTGCATATT
Source organism: Juglans regia (assembly GCF_001411555.2). Taxonomy (NCBI): domain Eukaryota; kingdom Viridiplantae; phylum Streptophyta; class Magnoliopsida; order Fagales; family Juglandaceae; genus Juglans; species Juglans regia. The sequence goes on along the minus strand of NC_049901.1, from coordinate 31,790,858 downwards.
TTACCTTAAGGATTCTTGAGGTCTTTTTTTAAACAAATTGCTCTTAAAAATCGCAAGCAATTGGAATGGATAAAATATACCAGGTTCATGGTGTTTTCTAGGCCCAGTCCAAGGTGGGGGGGGACTCATCAGGAGGGAAGAAATAGAGAAAGAAGGAGGGGACAAAAGACCGAGGGAAGACAGGGTGTTAGGAGGAAAATGGGAGATGTGATATAAAGGAGAGGGGATGTGACATAAAGGAGGAGGGGGCAGAAGATAAGAGAGGGGGAACCAGAAAACTTCAGGGACTTTTGGCCAAGCTTCTCCTAGGGGACTTCAACTTCCACAGGGGATTCTTCAGCGTAGCGATAGGAGCTCCAGCGACGATGTCTTCACCATAAGATAGATTTCTGATATCCATTATATAGTGAGGATGAGAAACCATGAGAGACTATAAAATAAACATATTATAATGGACTCTCCCCTCCCTGAACCCCTGTGTACGTAAGCTCATTGCTGAACCACATAAATCTATGTGTCTATCTCTCTTTATTTTTCCTTTACTTATTTTCCTTTCACTGCCATGGATGTATGCACCAACGCCGTACAGTCGCAACAAACCATTGCTGAGGGCTCCACACCACACCAACCGAGGCCCAGATCCCTATAGTAGGCCGGGAATGACTATTTCTCTCCTTCCGGCCTGTTGTGACGATTTTATGCATTAATAGATGGAATTATGAATACAATGTTGGTCAATTTATAATAAAAGACTCAACTAAAGATGTTTCAAATCTTGAGATTGGTAGCGGAATTGATTATGGGACATTACAACGCATCCATTGGCATATGTAGTCTTTAGGGGGATACAGATCCCATGGCAAGAGTCTCTTGAGTCCTATGAGAGGACAACCTTAGGTGGTGAAAGATGGTACAGGGCACACAACCCACTGGGGGGTTAAACCAAGTGTGTAAGTTACATATACTATGAACAAAAAATAAAACAAATATTAATAATACATATTAAATTTTAGATAAAGGTGAGCTTGTTGATAACTAATTTGGTTATTAATACATTTTTCATGTGATCATGACTAATTACATGTTCTTCTATTCATTATTACTTATTCTTTATTATCCACTCTTTATTATTTGTTTGATTATAATCTGCTTATTTGTTCACATCACTGGCACTGGATCTGTTTTTGAACTCTCCCCTCTCCCTATTTTTTTTACATAGATGACACTATACAGAAGAACCACAACTAAAATTTTAAATTTTAGCATTTTATTGTAGATTATCATATCCAAATGCGTGATGAAAATTTGCAAGTATTTTTTTGGACGAACACTCATTCAAAAATAATTAATGGCAATGATAGGAAATATGGAGAAACTAATGGTTTCCCTCAAACCTCCCAATAGTCAAGTTATACCAGCCCCTAGTAGCACTGATCCCCACTTCCCTAGAAAACGATTTCCCAAACTTTATCATGAAGGACCTGTCGAATGAGGATAGAGATTTGAATGGAATTTATCCTTAGAATGAATCGGATTAGTGTCACTACTGTCCAAATGAGGAAATTTTGTTATGTATTATAACCCTCTTGTGTTTGAGAACATTTTGTAACCCTTTTAGTCATTTTTTGGTATGTAAGAAAAATCCACTTTTATGTTTAATGTGTCTTCCTTATTTATCACATCTTTGTTGATGGCATATTTTCTTTATTTAGCTCAGAATCGCTGTGCAATACATGTGTGTGATTCTCCATAGGAGGCAAAGTGCTCACTATCTAAGGAAGTAGCATAGTAGCATGTGTTCGCCATCTCGACAAGAAACATGGGGAGAGATAGTGCTCGCCCTGGGTGAGCAACATGGAGAGCACCAAAGGAACTAAAATAGTCAACATCCTAGGTAAGCACTACAGGATACAAAGGGCTCGCCACCTTGGCAAGCAACGTGGGGAGAATTAGAGCTTGCTTCGAGTGAGCAGAACATAACTTTGGTACAGAGTTCAAGTTGTATGATGCCTCCAACCTCCGTTTGGAATGGAATTGAGACTTAGAGCGTCGAAACATGCAACGCAATGTTACATACCCCTGCTCATGATAGTTAATATGCAATGCATCCTATAAATGCATCTAGTAGTATGCAATAACCGCAACAAAATAAGGATAACTAAATAAAACTTATGCCAAAATAAGCTAAAATATCACAATGTCATTCATAACCATCATAAGTTCAACTCCTCTTCAATTATTCTTAGTACAATTATTCTTGATAAGAAATCTTCATAGCTAAATCAACTGCTTCATGCGTTCTAATGCACGAAGAGTTAGAGCTGTAAACATAAAAAAGTGATCCAATCTTTTGTCGAGATCCAACTCCTCTTCAGTTAATTAGATCCACTATTCCATCTAGTCCGTCCTCGTTGGTTCCCGACACAACTTCTATTATTCCAAATGGAATGATAGTGAGTCCACAAGGGGTGAGATTTCTTAAAATTTCAGTAAGTTAGACAACCAACATGCACAAAGATAAATTATACATGATGAATAATAAATATGAAATGCATGCGATGCAGAAAAATTAGTGTATGTCTCCAATTCAAATTCCTCAATATTTTCAGAAAAACTTAAGACATACATTTTCTTACAGAAAATATTTTTCACTTCAACTTTTAAAAACATATAGTCCATCATAATGTTCATCAATATTAGTAATTCACATTTAATCATAACATTAACATCATAACATATGGTATTGTCACAGTTTCCCATATGTACTGTGAGTACCTGTTGGTGACTGTAGTACAACACACGTTGAAACTACGTTGTCTGGAGACTCGTCAATGCATTGGTAACATGACATAACATCATCATAACATTATAACATATACACCCACCAGTCTTAGGTGTCATAATATTTGACTTCACTTCAGCGATTTAAAAAAAAAAACGCATTTGAAGCTCGTTAACTGTTCTTCGTTAACCCAGGGTTACCACTCCATTTTTACTCACTCTAGAGTGGAAAAATGAGTTCCACTAGGATAATTCCCCATCATAGCCTTTGGGGTCGTGATAAAAATTATTTTCATGCTATGTTTGAAAAATGTATTTCATGACATGTGCATATGTAGCAAGCTTTCATGTAAAAATTACATTTATATGCAATATACTAAAAATGGTGAAAATGTCACATGTCATGTAAGTAAGTAGTCATGTACTCGATGTATCATATAACATGATGTTTCATGCTCAAAATGACAATTATAACATGAATGTTGCATTATAAAAAAAATTATCTAGGTGTAAGTTAGAGACCAACTTACAAACTGCTTGGGTTGGAAAAAATATAGCCGTTGTAATCAAAATTGTATTAAGTTAGGATTTGAACTACTATGGAAGATTTTCATAATTAAAAGGTTTAAAAAAAGGGAAGTTACAAAAATACCCCTAAACTTTCAAAAATTACCAATAAGGCCTTAATTTTTCACTATTTGCAAGCAAACTCCAAATTTAACCAAACTTCATAAACCTCATATTTTTCATATTCTAAAATCAACTATGCCCTTATAATTCCAAAAATCAAAACGGAACTAGTCCAAATACACTCAATCTGTGGCATGCACTCTAGTTGATGCTTAGGTGTAATTTCAACTATTGACCCTTATGAATGCATGCATATTCAATTTTCTTTAATTACAAATAATTAATATAATCCTTAATGACATGTTAAAAGCTAAATCTTAGGTGAACGAGTTCATCCCAACACATAATCATGGCTAAACACCTTAATCTCTATTAAACTAGTCCTTAAGCATGCATGATATCTCTTAGTCTTTTTCATCAAGAAAAGTTTCAAAAACTGGAATTAAATCATGTATTTATCTTCTTATCCCAATCACAAGATTTTCTAAATGTTGATATTTCAAGCCTAGGTGAAATAAATCAAAACTCCATAAGTTAAGCATAAATTAATCAAACTATGCATGCTTTGATGATCAATAGAATATAAAATTAAAACCTATCATGTCATGCTTCTAATCTCAAAATCAAACGTTCAATGATCATTCTAAGATATTAATACATCATATCAAAATATGCTAAGACATGTCATAGCTATAATTCCCACTAAAAACAATTTAAACACTTAATCCCACCTTAATGACCTCGATTTTGATTTAAGTATGGTAACATTTTCTAAACTCATCCAAAAATCATTTCAACACTTAAAAACAACACATAACATGCAAACTAAAATCTAGGGTAAGAAAACTTACAATTTTGGTGGCTCTCTAAAGCTCTCAACACAATAACTCTCAAAAACTTCCCAAGAACACTAAATACCACTCAATTTCTCTCTACGGCTTGCTAAGGGAGGATAAGCTCTCAAGATCTCAAGAGAAGCTTGGAGAAGAGGTGTGAAGGAAATGAGGGAGTGAAGGGGGGGTTTTATAGGCTTCAAGAGGGGAGGGGATGCTTACCTTGGTTCATGGTGATTGGGTGAAGTGGTGAAGGAGTTTGAATTTTCTAGCTTGGTTGCATCACCTTGTGTAGGTGAATAGTAACCCAAATCAAATGATGGTCTTCATTTTCAGGTGTTGCTAAGTGCTAAATGGGTGCAGGAGTTGCCATGGGGTGAAAAAAAAAAAGGAAAACAAAAATGAGGCATGAGGACATGCCATTGTGTCGTTGGGTAGTAGAATGAAAATCTGGATAGATTTTATCACATTTGTTTTATCTCCATGGCTGATTTGTGTAGTTATCAGGAAACTCCTTGAAGAATTTCCAGGTGGTAGAAGGTGGAGGGTTGGCTTCCATGTGATGATATATGTACATCTCAAAGAAGAGGGTGAAATGGGGGTGGTTGCTGAGTGATGTTTTGCACAAAAACCAATCGGTTTTGGCTCTATTTGGGGTGGCTTTGGGTCAAGGTTCACCATGATGACTGGAGTGGCTCTTGGGGATTGAAGGATAAGGGAGGTGGCATGTGGTGGTGGCTCAGCCATGTGTAGAAGTGCAACCAAAACACAAGCCATTTGGTTTGGCTTCAACTGGGCCTCCAATGGAATCAATTGGCTTCTTTGGCTTAGTTTCCTTGGGGCAAAAACGTCCAACACTCAAACTGAACTAAGGGGGATAATGTGAGGTGTTAAAAGAAAAAAAATACCCTTGAGGAAATAATGAAATTGGCATAGACTAGGGGCTGGATTGGTATAATGCACCAAGTGATGTATCAAGGGGCCGATTGGTGGTTTTGGACATTGATATGTCTTTGCCCTTAATGACATGTGTGGATGTTTATTTAGGGTTCTAATATGATCTAAGAATGATGAAATTGAATTATAAAACAAGAAAATTTCAGATAAAAAAGGTGAGAAATAATTAAAAAGAAAATTGAGCTTAAAATATGGTTTTAGAGATTACTAATCATGTAGAGTTTGATCCATGCTCTTAACCCAAGTTCAAAACTTAATTTGGGTCCAAAGAAGTCCTTAAGGGCGTGGGGTACAACTTGGGCTTGAAGGAAACCAATAGTATGATGTATATAAGTTTCAAATAGATGTGTGAAAATGCAAAACAAGGCTTTGGACCTTGTTGAGCTTAAAAAGGCCATGAGAAGGAGTTGCATGGTTTATGGGATTTGCGTGTGGGTTGATGGGAGGCCTCGGTTCCAGATTTTAAGAGGTCATGAGAGGCCAACCCACAAAGATGGGGCTTGAAAGACTTGCCTTATCATAAATGGGTCATGGGTCAATGCTAACACCAAGTTAGGCCCTAAATGCCTTATGCTTCCCTCACACTTGGGCCAAACCTTTCTAAGGCTAACCCACCAATACTTAACTCTTATAAGGCTTTGTTCAAGACTTCTAAGTCTTGGCCATTCTAAAGGTTTAAGGGCCTTAAGTGTAGAACTAATGGGCTTGCTTTCTCAACCACCCATTCCTAACCCTTAAGCTTAACCACTAATGACACTAAGTGCCATAGTTTAATGAGTAAAATAAGCCTAACTCCCAAAAATAAATAATAAATCTTATGCTAAAAAAAATTGTAAAGAACAAAAATATAATATTATAAGCTCATTCTATGGGAGATTAAGGGTTAATCCTAATAGATAATTAGGTGAGGTGTTACAGGCTATAGGCGAGCAATAACTTGAGCAAAATGCTCGCCACTATGCAAGTACTATGGGAAACAAAGTAATCGCCACCTAGCGAGCAATACCAAAAGAAAAGTGCTCGTTACCACATGCTCACTACGAGATCTAAAGTGTTCGCTCCTAGACGAGTAAAATAGAAGTAAAGTGCTTGTACCCCAAGTGGGCCCTATAGAAAGCAAAGAGCTCAGCACTCCAAAGACAAATGTGGAGAGAGAATGTGCTTGCCACCAGGCGAGCAACTTGGTGACAATAAAAAAAAATCTAGGTCATGATGTAAGGATTCTTACATCACTCGACCCGACCTGAAAAGGTTGATGTAAAAAAGGGAACCGGTTAGCCGAACCCGTTTTCTTTTTTTAAACGGTTAATACCCGATACCCGATTTATATAAAACCTAATTGATTTTACCCTACCCGATACCAGTAAGGCAGTAGCTCTCCTCTCTCTCGCTCGACGGCTCACTCTGCAGCTCTCAATCACTCTCTCCATCGCAGCTCTAAGTCATTCTCTCCCTTGCAGCTTTACTCTCTCCCTCGCAGCACTCTTGCAGTCACATCTGAAGGCTGCTATTTCTGCCATCTTGCCAAAGCTTTTTGGACTCGTGAGGCGCGCATTTGGAGCCAATTGAGGTACTTTGGGTTCATTTTCTTTTTGGGTTGATTTTCTTTTTCTTAAAAGGCAAAAGTAATAGGAGATGGAACTCATGCATCATCCAATGATTTTCAGAAAACTTAATATTAGAAAATTATAAGAAAAAAGAAAAAAAATAATTTCAGAAGAAAATGAAAAAGGAAAATAATGTAAAAAGAACATAATAAATAATTATAAAAAATAATGCACAATGGGTCGCCCTTGTGTGTTTTAAAAAAAAACTAAAAAAGGAGTCGGATTACCCATTCCTTCCAAAATTTTGGGTCGGGTATTCGGGTGAACAAGCGAACAGAAACATCATTGAATCGGGTTGGGTCAGAATGACAATTTTCGGGCCGGGTCGGATTGGGTGAACAACCCTAACTCCAAGTAAAAAGATATAAAGATCTCAAATAGTATTTGAACTATCTCATAATTCCAGCAAAAGATGATCTTTCCTAAGTACTATTTTCCCAGCCGAAAAAACTCCAACTATTATTTGAATTAATTCTTTTTTGTAATTGTCTATATGATGCAAGAGTAAAGCACTTATAATATCCAGCATATGTGAGCAATTCAAAATTAGCATTGCAAAAGAAAAAATGAGGGGAAATTACACTTTGCACTCTCAAACTACCGTTCATCTTGATATGCGCACTACAAAACAACAAAATGCTGTAAGACCTATACTAAACTACTCTAAGTTTCATCTGCATCCTTGATTAAAATATGACTTAAAATGATTCAAAAGTAGGTAATGTTATATAATTTGAACGTACAGATTTCAATGGAAGGTATACATTGAAACTAATTGGTAGTTTAGGGTGAACTTTAGACTTCACAACTTTCCGATGTAATTACTCCAAAAAGTAATATAACTAGAACGGAATAAAATCTCCATCAAGAGAACAAAAGGAAAAGGCAGTTGTCCCATCAATGTATTTGCTATACGTATGGTTTAATAACATAGTGGAATTCCAAGCTTTCATGAGTCGCAGTAGGGAGAGCAGTTGGTATTCGATATGCTAACATGAATTATAGTTACATGAATTCATCAATTGTCAAATACAACAAATACTAAGACCTTTTATTGCATGCCATTCTAATCTATGGGTGATAAGGACAGCTGACACACTTTAAGCTTTTCTTCTTTCTATGTTTACAAGGCAAATTGTGAGCGTGCGTATAATAAACTACATTGCTACAAACAGAGATACATTCTTTTACTGAAAAATCCATAAACAGAAAACGAGGTACCTCATAGAACTTCAACATGCTATTTTCCTTACCAGTAAGGAAAAGGTGTCAAGGTAGAACTGACCTAACCAATCATCTTCCACAGAGGATATTAGAAAACCTTGGACTATGATCCTGCAAGGCATGAGTTGCCTGGTGGCCGCAAAAAACTGGGCAGAGACATTGTTGAGGCTCATGAAAACTAATAAACACAAAGTGACCTAAGAACACAACTATATAAACAGCCCCAAAGGTTTCATGTACACATGTACACTTGTGAAATAATTCATACAAGAAAAAAGATTGCATATATCCCATAATGTACAAGATGCCATCATTGCTCTAATTCTCATGTTGGAAAAATGTGTCAGTCGATGCTACAGTCATTTCAACCAAAAATGTCGAGTCAATATCTGAAATCAGATAAGGCATCTGGGTTTCTCATAACTGCTGTTAAACCCTTTAATGTATTACATATCTCTGCTGTTCTAGGCTGCACTTGATTATCCGTTACAAAAGCAAGTATTTGATTTCTGATTTCTATCCAGCTGCAGCCTGTATGCTTCTCTGCTCTACTCTTTTTCATTGATAGCCTGACTCTCTCAACCTCCTCCCAACGACCAGCCTCAGCATGCATATGTGACAAGAGCACATAATTTGAAGTTTTATAAGGTTCAAGTTCTAAGAGCTTCTCAGCAGCAAGTCTACCAAGTTCTAGATTATGGAGTACCCGGGAAGCTCCTAGGAGTGAACCCCATATTCCAGAATTGGCATTGATCTTCATTCCTCTCACCAAGTTAAAGGCCTCTTCTAGTCTTCCTGCTCGGCCAAGTAAGTCTACCACACATGCGTAGTGCTCAGCCAAAGGTTCAATACCGTATACTTCAGTCATGCTTTTGAACAATTCCAAACCACAATCGATGAGGCCAGCATGACTACACGCAGACAACACTCCAACAAAGGTCACTTGGTCAGGAACTGGTCCATAAACCAACATCTCTTCAAACAGCTTGACAGCCTTTTGGCCATACCCATTCAAAGCAAACCCAGCAATCAAGGAATTCCAAGAAACAACGTCAACAAAATCCATATCTCTGAAGAAAATCTCAGCAGCAAAGATCCTTCCGCTTTTAGCATACATGGTGATCAGAGCATTACTGACAAATAAATCATTCACAAAACCATTTTTTACAACCATATTGTGAAGTTGCTTCCCAACTTGCAAAGCTGCAAGATTGGCACATGCACTTAGTCCACATGCAAAGGTTGATTGATCCGGTCTTATTCCTTCCTTCTCCATCAACATGTAACTCTTTAGAGCATCCAAATATAACCCATTTTGGGTGAAACCTGTAATCAGAGAATTCCAAGAAACAATATTCCTTTCACCCATCTCCTTGAATATTTTAAACGCTTCATCCATTTGTCCAACTTGAGCATAACCAACAATCATAATATTCCATGAAACCATGTCCTTATTATCCATTTTTCTAAAAATATACACAGCATCATCCATTCTCCCACACTGAACATAGCCTTTAATCATCGTGTTCCAGCAAACAGTATCACAAGTGTCAATCTGACTGAATATTTGACTAGCTTCAGCTATCATTCTATTTTGTACATATCCAGAGATCATTGCGGTTTGGGCTGCTATGTTTTTGTAAGGCATTCGGTCAAGATATTCCCTTGCTTCACCAATCTTACCAACACGAACAAACCCATTAACCATTGTAGTCCATGACACAGAATCCCTCTCTGGCATTACCTTAAATAGCTTAGTAGCCTCATCAATTTGGCAGTTTTGAACATATGCTGTAATCATTGCATTCCAAGAGACGACATTTCTACATGGCATCTGATCAAAAAGTCTCCTAGCCTCAACAAGCTTACCATTTCGTGCAAACCCACAGAGCATTGTAACCCATGAAACCATATTCGGGTCTGGAATCTTTTCAAACAACTGCCAAGCAGAGTTCAAATCACCCACCTGAACAAACCCATCCAAAATCAAATTCCATGAAACCACATTCTTCTCATCCATTTCCTCAAAAAACCGAATTGCCAAATGCATCTCTGCATTCTGGGTATAGCCAGCTAGCATTGAATTCCATGAAACTAAATCCCTGACTGGCATTTCATCAAACAATTTCTTGGCATCATTAAACTGCCTGTTCTTCGCATAACCAGCAATCATGGCATTCCAACAAACTGTGTCTCGCTTATCAGGAAGCAAATCAAACAATTTTCTGGCCTTTTCAAGCTCCTTATTACGTGTATGGCAAGTTATCATTAAAGACCAGGAAAAGAGGTCTCTTTTAGGCATTCTATCAAATAGCTCAGAGGCTTCTTCAACATTACCACTATGCAAATAACCGGCTATCATAGAGTTCCATGAAATCACGTTTCTATGAGACATTTCATCGAACAATCGACGTGCGTCACTAGTTCTTCCGTTCTTGCAATAAGCAGATATCATGGAGTTGTAGCTAACAACATTCTTTAGTGGCATCTGTGAGAAAACTTTAATGGCTTCTTCAATCCGGCCCGATTTCCCGAATCGGGTAATCTTCAGATTCTGCTTAAACACATGGCTTTCTTTTTCACCTAGCAATCTGAGCCTCATAGATCCTCGCGGTTTTGATATACAACCCTTGGGCAGTCGCAGAAAAATTCGGCCTCATGCACAACCAATGTTTGCTAGTTGAATTTGGTAGACGCGAGATGCTAAAGGCCTACAATGTACGATTAGCTCTTACTCTTCCTACTTGTTCGGGTTTATAATGTTTCTTTTATATTGCGCTGACTTGTCAATAGTCGGGTAAAATGTATGACATTTATAAATGTCGAGGTGGAGGCGCAATGATTCGGTCTTGGATAAAATTTATAATTGAATAGATATATATTGATTTTATATTTTAAAAAATCGATTACGTACGGGTTATTTTTCTAAACCGATATTTTTGGTTTATCGATTTCGATCCGATTTGATCTGATTTTTCAGTTTTAATAAAATAATACATTGATACTAAATTATTACTAATACTATATATTATATTAATAGTGATATTAATACTATATATAGTTATAGTGATTTAGTTATAGTAAATCAGTGATTATTATAACTATATAATATTATTAGTATTAGTTATAGTGATTTTAATTTAGTATAACTATATAATAGTATTAGTATAACTATCAATATAACTATATAACTGATAGTAATACTAATAGTATTAGTGCCCCTAAACCAGTATCCACTCTTTTCTCTCTGAAAAGAGGTGGAGTAGTGAGTCTTCGTGAGTGGAACGTGAGAGGCGGTTATAACGGTAGGAAAGGAATTTGGAGGTGGTCCCAGCAGTGCGAGGTGGGTTGCTCTGGTTGTTAACAGCCGTCAGGTGTCAGAGGAGGTCGAAAACCACGACGGAAAGAGTGAAAATAAACTAGGTGACACCATTTTTGGGGAGACTCTAGTGCCTGTTACGGAGGAATGGAAGATTTGGAAGAAAAATGGAAGGAGTTGAGACTACTTGATGAGGAAAGAAAGGAGATCGACATTGATGATGATGATGTACCAGAGGAGCTGAGAAAGATGGAACAGAGGTCTCTAATGGCAAAACTCTGTTCGGCAAGGCTGATTAACAAGGAAATGCTAGAAACCACATTAGGAAAAATTTGGAGAATCAGTAAAAAGGCTGTGTTTACTGAGGTGAGTCCAAATGTTTTCACTATTGTGTTTAATAATATTACTGACAAACAAAGAGTATGGTTCGGAAGACCATGGTTGTTTAACAACCAGCTGCTGGTCCTAAAAGAGTTTGAAGGGAACACTCCACTCAAACAAATTGAGTTTCACTCAGAGAGCTTTTGGGTGAGATTTCACAACTTACCACTGTCATGCATGACAGAGAGGAGAGGAAAGCAAATAGGGGATACGGTGGGAAGGGTGGAGAAGGTAGATGTGCAGAAAGATGGCAGTGGATGGGGGAAGTTTCTGAGAGTTCAAATCCACATGGATATAACTCAGCCCTTGGCAAGAGGAAGAACACTCACAGTTAAGGGAAACAATGTCTGGGTTCCCTTTAGCTATGAGAAGATGCCAAGAATATGCTTCTTGTGTGGATGCATATACTATGACTCTTCTGGATGCAAGGGGGAGGAGAACTCGAGAGGAGAAGGAAACCAGTATGACCAACGGATGAGGGCAGCACAATCTCAAAAAAACAGGCTGCTTAACAATAGTTGTAGGAGTAATGACGAAGGAAGTAGATGGAGAAATGAAAAAGAAATCTTAACTCAAGATGGAGTAAAAGGGAGGGAAACAGTAGAAGAGGGCAGGAGGGAAAGGGAAAGTACTGGGGAAGAGTCAAGAGAGAGTGAAAAGAGCCTAGAGAGTGAAAATGGGGTAAGTAAAAAATCAAAGGAGGGAGGGGTGTTAGTGGGAGACAGCGTCTTAGAGGCAGGATGGATCAAACAAGTTGAACTCATTGATAAGGGAGACAAAAACTTGCAGGAAGTTGAAGTGCAATTCGAGTCCATCGTGGGGGAGGAAAACCATGAGAAAGAAGTAGAGGAAGAAAGCATCCTGGTGGTAAACAAGAAGGTAGATAAGATGAGGGTCTGGAAAAGGAGGGCTCGAGATAAACACAAATCAGAAGGGGCAGATTCAACAAAGACAACACAAAAGAAAAGGGCTGGAGCTATGGTGGAAGGAAAGGATATGGGGTGGTTGATAAACCTACTGAAATGGCGGAGGCTGTGAAGTTCAAGATCTCTACTCTATGGCAGAGAAGTCAAAACCCAACATAGTTTTCATCATGGAAACTAAGCTCAATAATAAGAAATGTGATCGAATAAGGAGAAGACTTAGGTGTGATGGATGTTTCGGAGTGGAGGCAGTTGGTAAAGGGGGAGGTTTGGCTCTGTTGTGGAATGATGAAGTGCAATTGGAAATTGTAAATTATTCTCAAAGGCATATCAATGCATGGATAGGAGGGAAAGAGGAATCTCAATGGTTGTTAACCTGTTTCTATGGCCCACCTGAAACTGTTAAGAGGAAAGAGGCATGGAGTTTGCTTAAATCCATGAAACCCAATGGCAATGAAGGCTGGTGCATAGTAGGGGACTTCAATGAGATTATAACTAATGATGAGAAGTGGGGAGGAAAAGCTAGACCTGAAAACCAAATGGAAATGTTTAGAGAATTAATGAGAGATGGAAACCTATTTGATTTGGGATGGAGGGGTGACATGTACACTTGGAGCAACTCCCATACATATGCAACCTTTACTAAAGAAAGGCTTGATAGAGTCGTGGCGAACCCTCAATGGATGAACTTTTATTCTGAGACATGGGTGGAAGTGTTGGTGGCTAGAACTTCTGATCATAAGCCACTACTAGTCCATATTAATGTGCAGAATCCTTCAACAAGGATGCAAGTAAGGCAGAGGAAAAAGGGTTTCAAATATGAGGCTTGTTGGGCCTTAGATGAGGAATGTGAAGTGGTTTTAAAAGAGGCCTGGACAGGTTTCTCAAAGGTTATTGGGTTACTGAATAATAGCAGGAAAGCTCTTCTGAGATGGAATAAAAACATAAAGCAAAGGCAAGGGCAGGAAGTAGAGGAGAAAACCAAGATCTTACAGAATTTACAAGCTATGGAAAATGGGAGTAATGTGGAGGAAATCAGAAAAGTCACTAAAGAGCTGCACCTAGCACTAGAGAAGGAGGATCTTTGGTGAAGCAACGTGCAAAGAGGAACTAGTATAAGCATGGAGATAGAAATACTAAGTATTTCCATGCTTGTGCCAAGGAGAGAAGGAAAATGAATTTTATTAATGAAGTGGATGATGAAAAAAACAAAAATTTTATTGGTTTTCAGAAGGTGGAAGAAACCTTTAGAAGGTTTTTTGGCAAGTTGTTTCAAACCACTAACCCAAGCCAGGAAGAGATTGATAAATGTCTGATGGGAATGAGTGAGAAGGTAACTATTGAAATGAATGAAAGGCTGTCAAGAAGGTTCACATCAGTAGAAGTGGAGGAAGCTGTGAAACAAATGGCCCCATTAAAAGCCCTTGGCCCAGATGGTTTTGGACCATGTTTCTACCAAAACCATTAGGGTGTTGTTTCTGAGGAAGTGTGTAGAGCTGCACTTGATATACTGAATGGTAACCCTATTGATCCTTGCCTCAATTTTACCTATTTAGCATTGATCCCTAAAACTGTGAAACCCAAAAAAGTTACTGAATACAGACCTATAAGTTTGTGTAATGTAATGTATAAAATAGTCTCAAAAGCCATCTCCAACAGATTCAAACTTGTTTTATCTGAAGTTATTTCTCCCTCTCAAAGTGCCTTCCTGCTTGGTAGACTTATAAATGATAATGTCTTGGTAGCCTACGAGTTATTGCATTCCATGAAGAGTAGAAAGAAAGGGAAAGTAGGAAGTATGGCCATGAAGTTAGATATGTCTAAGGCATTTGATCGTGTGGAGTGGGATTTTTTGGAGGATGTTTTGACTAAACTTGGTTTCTGTAAATTGCGGACAGATTTGGTGATGAAATGTGTTAAATCTGTTTCATACTCAGTTTTGATCAATGGGGTACCAGGCCATAAATTTCTGCCATCGAGAGAGGCTTGAGACAAGGTGACCCTTTGTCACCTTATTTATTCATTGTCTGTGCTGAGGGACTGAGCAGTTTGCTTGATCATTATGAGAAGAGAAAGCTCATAAGAGGGGTACAAGTGGCCCAAGGAGGAACTAGCATCAATCATCTGCTGTTTGCAGATGACTGTATCTTATTTGGAAGAGCTAATATTGGAGAATGGAGGAAAATCCAAGAAATTCTACTGGTTTATGAAAAGGCCTCTGGACAGTTCCTTAATAAAGGAAAAACTTCTGTTTCTTTCAGCAATAATACTCAGTTGACAGATAAGCAAGCTATCAAGAAAGCTGGAAATTCCTTTGTATGTGGTACTTATGAAAAATATCTTGGCCTTCCTGCTATTGTAGGGAGATCAAAGTTCAACACTTTTAGAAACTTAAAGGAGAAGATATGGCTGAAAGTATCTAGCTGGAAAAACACTTTCTTATCTCAAGCTAGGAAAGAAGTACTTATTAAATTTGTTCTACAGTCTATCCCAACTTTCACCATGGGGGTTTTTAAAATCCCAATCAAATTGTGCAAGGAAATCAACACTATGCTCTCAAAGTTCTGGTGGGGAAATCAACAAGAGGGGAGAGGGATGGTTTGGAGGAAATGGGAAAAAATGAGTATTCAGAAAGTTAGAGGGGGAATGGGATTTCGGGACTTGGGAGAGTTTTAATGTTGCACTCCTTGCCAAACAAGGATGGAGGATACTCAAATATCCATTGTCCTTGGCAGCAGTGTTACTCAAAGAAAAGTACTTTAGATATGGGAATTTTATGGAGGCTAAACTGGGTGCTCAACCATCTCTGGTATGGAGGAGTACATGGTCTGCAGGAGACCTCTTGAGAGAAGGACTTGGGTGGAAAGTAGGAGATGGGAAGGAGATTAATATATGGGGCTCTAAATGGTTGCCTAGACCCACTTCTTTTGTTGTACAGTCCCCAGTATCTCTACTGCAGAAGGATGCCAAAGTTGAAGAATTGATTGACAACTAGAAGGGAGAGTGGAATGAATCATTAATAAGAACCATATTCTCGGAGGAAGAAGCTGAATAGATTCTTTGTATGCCTTTGAGCAGAGGTAGAGCAAAGGACAATATATTTTGGGGGCTAGCCAAGAAGGGTCTCTTCACAGTAAGAAGTGCATATTTCTTGCACTTGGAATTAAAAGAAAGAAGCAAAGGAGAGAGTTTATCAGAGAAGAAAGTAGGTGACATATGGAAGAACATTTGAGACCTTGAGGTACCAGGTGTGACAAAGCTTTTCTTATGGAAAGCTGCAAACAATCTGTTGCCAACAAAAGCAAACCTGTACAAAAGAAAGATAACAATTGACAAGAGATGCCCTATGTGTAATGCAAAAGAAGAGACTCTTATACATGTTCTATGGGAGTGTCCTGCAGCAAATGATTTATGGGGTAATGATGCAAGCTATGTCAAGAAATGGACAAGATCAGAGGTGGATTTCCTGGACCTTTGGGAGCAACTTAGATGCAGACTCAATAACGTGCAGCTAGAAGAGGTGGCAGGGTTGCTAAGGAAGGTCTGGCTCAGAAGGAATGAATGGATCTTTGAAAAGAGATGAGACTGCCCCAGGAATTCATTCATTGCCACAAGAGCAGCCTTGCAAGAATTTCAGGAGGTACAAGCTCAAGCTCATCAAAGCTGGCAGAATACGGCACAGCAGATACTGGAGTCTTGGGAGAAACTAGAAAGGGGATTTGTCAAGGTTAATTGGGATGCCTCTTTGGATGTAAAAAGGAGAATGGGGATTGGTATCATTATAAGAAATGAAGAAGGAGAGGCTTTGGTGGCTGAGTGTGATATCAAGACTAATGTGATAAATGCAGCTGTAGCAGAAAGTTTGGCTTTGAGGAAAGCAGCTGATTTATGCTCAGATCTCAATATTGAAAAAGCTGTTTTTGAGAGCGATGCAAATGAAGTAGTCGAAGCTGTACTAAGTGAAGAAGATGCTATTCTCGACTTTAGTTCTATTATTGAGGATGTTAAGTTTCACTTCAGAAATAAGACACACTGGTTTATTCAATTTGCTAGTAGAAAAAAGAACACAGTAGCTCATACTTTAACAAAGAAAGCTTTAGAGTTAGGTAAAGAACTAGTTTGGATAGAAGAGGTCCCAGAATTCATTGTGGGATGCCTTCTTGATGATAAAAGTTGTAACACGTAATTTCAATGGAAATCTTCTGAGGTTATTTTCAAAAAAAAAAAAAAAAATAGTATTAGTATAACTATATACTATAGTTATATAGTGATATAGTAATAGTAATACTATAATGATTTATATAGTCCTTTATATATAAACTTAAACTGGATTACTAATACTAATAGTATTAGTATTAGGGCATAAAATATAATTAATATACTAATATACATTAGTTATTAGTATTACTAATGTATTATGTATTTATCAAAAGGAATATGTTGAGATTCGAGAATTTATTATGCCATCAAATGTTATTAATATATGTATTTTATGTTTAAAACATATGATCAAATAAATTTTCATGTTTAACATTAAAATTTTATGTTATAAATTATAATAACATTATGTTATATATAATTATAATTTATATTATTATTATATATATTATATATATAATTTTTATATAATATAAAAAATATTATAAATAATATTACAAAAATTAATTTAAAATATATAATATAGTGAACCGATCCGATCTAGTCCTAAGAGCGTAATCTTCCTAAAAGCACATTATAATTGGATGCACACAAAATTGCAATATTATTAATGAAGAAACAAGCATCTAAACATATCTTTGTGCATAAAAGGTACCAATCCCAGAGTTTAAGCTTAATGCCTTGCTAATAATGTGTATTTGACACCTAAATCTTTAAAGTGATCCAAGATTTTCAATAAAACTTAAACAAAGGTCATGTTTTAGAAATTCTATGACATGAAGAGATTTGGATAATGAGTTGAGATGAAACGGGATAAAAGTTAAGAGTTGAATAAAATATTGTTAGAATATTATTTTTGTTTTAAGATTTGAAAAGTTGAATTGTTTATTGTATTTTGTATGAAAGTTCGTGAAAGTTGTAATGATAGGATGCGATGAGTTTGAATGAATTTTGAATCCAACCCTCCCTCATATATCCTACGGTTACACAAGTGGAATACCATATAGAACTCAAAATCTTAACCAAGACATGTTCTAAACATCTTTGTTGCATATAAGCTTTCATCAACATAAACCTATGTACTATTTGCACAACCATCAACATAAACATGTTATAAGCTTAAAACATAAACTAAATCCATCATTTTTTCATAAACTCACCATTTACCAGTAAAGAAATACGAGATATCATCAAAATCATAAATGAAGCTTAAAACGAAACCTACATTGTCATGGATGGACTAAACTTCCAACAAATCTCTTCAAGAAACCATGTTTGAAATTTACTAACCATTTCAAAAGTTGAAAACCAAAAGGTGAAAGATAAATCCTCGCTTGGTCGATCAAGGTCCTGTGCCACTGGAACCTCAAATCATTTTTACCTTCAATCCATATTCATCCAGCCACCAAAGCAAGAGTTGCTGTGGATTGAAGTCCAACTCTGTTAAATAAGGTAAAATCGAATTACCTCAAGGTGTAGAATTCCCACAAGGTCGAATCTTTACTCATCTTACAACCCACGTCACTTTGTTGTTTGTACTTCTATGTGCTTAGGAGGCTACTAGAGTCTCATAGAAAATCTCACGCTTCAAGATTAAGATATATAGATGGTTTCTCTAGGGAAATGAAGAGAGAGAGGAGAGTTTTTTTTTTTTTAATCTTTTTGCTAGACTTTTTTACTCACCCCATTTAATGTAAGTAGACTTTTATTTAAAGATTTTTAACATTTGGAAGTTAATTAACTTCACTAAAGTTGTGGTAGTGGTGGGGAGTTAATAAATAACTTCTCCACCCATGTGGACACAACTTGGTCATGGGATTTACCCACTACCAACATCTCCCACTTGTCCACTATGGGTGCTATATCCATTAACAATTTCCTCCTGATCTCTCAATCAATTATTCCTCATACAGAAAATGAACCGTGCAACTTGACGAGAAGGCAAATGGTAGGAGTATTATATTAATTCACTATCATACTAACATAGTACATCACTCATTATATCTCGTATATGCCTCAGATTATTTGATCTCACTAAGTCAAGTGTCCTTCATCCCTCATGATTTTATAACTCAAAGTAGTTCTTGACCTCACATATATAATATGCTCATGATTATATTGAGTCAAAACGATACAATCACCCGGACTATGAGACATAAAATAACAAGTAAGAATCCAAATAATTTTTCCTAGACACTCATGTCAATTCAATTAGACTATACTGCTTTCCTAAACATGCTCCACGAGACTGTATTATTCATGGCCCTAAGAAAACATGCTAAAGTAGCAACATCAAGTTTTTATTTCATGACATAGTTCCAAATTCAAGGGCATATGAATAGATCATTTATTGATCCATTAGGGCTCACATGGTGATGGAGCAGAGACCTATCCGATCACTCCCTCATATGGTCATCTACAACACAAACAATATGAAATGTATATTACGATGAAAATCCCACTTAATTGGGTTTGTCACATTCAAAACGCCGTAGGAATCTTAGTCTAGTCGCCACTAAGGCGTTCTAACTTGAGTTTCTTAGCATAGTCACTCATCTAGCGCCTGCCTAAGGCCTCATATTCTGCTTTAATTAGGCTCACGAAGTTGTGCAAATACTTCATATACGACTTTTATAAGTCTCATATTAGTCAAGTTAAGGCGACATTCTTTAAATTTATCTTAAATGCTCCAAAACATTAAGATATTTATTAGCTCGCTTTCCAAGTGCCAAAGTAATCAACTTGTCTCATCTTGCTTGCTATTTAAGTGCCAAGGTGATCATCCATTTGAGTGGACTGATCTTTGCTTGGTGACTTCTTTATAATGTGTGCGTTTCATTAAGTATCAATTAATTAATAATATGAGATAAATACAATAAACTCACTGCAATAGATACTAGCAGTGTTAAATATACAATAAAGTTTTAGGTATCCTCAATACAACATATATAAAATCCGATGAAGTTTCAAACTCATAACATGAGTTTGGAAAATATTTCTACTAGTAGCCTTAATAAAGAGGATCATCTACCATCTTGCTAGTAGAGATATGTTGTAGAATCACCTCACCTCTCGCAATAACATCTCGAATATAGTGAAAATGAAAGTCTATATGTTTGGTTTTGCTATGGTATTTGGGATCTTTGGCATATGCCAAAGTTGCCTGTAATACCCAGCTCCTTCTTACGTACGCTTCTTTCTTTCTGATGTATGTTTCGCCTTGATGACGTAAGCAAATCCTGAAGGCAGAGATTATGTGATCATCTGCCTTTCTCACTAGCGACTGCGAGCCGCGTCATGCGTGCCGAACCATGATGGCGTGTCTAGAAAGATATCGTGTGACTTCTAGGGCAAGCCCAGTGTTTTAAATATGCTGGAAATATTTATAAGGAGTATTTTCATCATTATTGAATTAATATTTAATCTTAAATACGACAATCATAATATTATTGAAGAGCTCCAAAAATATTATAATTGCCGGAAATCATTTTAATATTATTATTAAAATGATTTCAATTATTTAAGATATTATGATATTTAAATTATGTTGAAAGCTTTTATTAAATAAATGGTTTAACCCTTTTAAATATGTTAAGTGAGACTTCATCACTTTATTAATGATGAAGAAATATCATTTTATAAACTAAAGTTAGTTTAAAATAATATTTACCTTAATTCCTCTAAGTGCTTTTAATTAAGTTAATGTTTTACGCATCTTCAAATCAGTGTTTTAATTCTTCGTCATTAGATCGTTGTGTAGATCCCCAGACGAAAGGACTGGGTTAAATACCCAGACCCCTCTCTTTCCCTCTCATTTCCCCGTAACCCTCTCTCTCCTCCCTCTCTCATTCGGCGTACGCTGTACGCAGACCCACCCCACGCCGAATGGCTTAAGGCCTCAGCCTAGCGCCGCCGTGTGTTGCCCTTCCTCACCGCCGGCACCAATGGCTTGCTCTCCCTCCGGCGAGTCCATCCATGCCGACCTCTCCCCCTCACGCTCTCCCTTTCTCCATTTCGGGACTGCACAGCCCATATGGGCTTAGTGCGCGTAGCGCTGCCCTCGAACGCCACCACTCCCTCGGCAGCTTCCTCTACCACCGGCCACCACTCCCCAGTGAGCTTGGCCTCTATTATGCAGCCACCTCCCCTTCGTCGCACACACGCACGCACAAGGAGACCCACGCACGGCTTCACCGTGCGCGGCCCCTAGCGTCGCCGTGCGCATCACCCACGGTCGCCTAGCAACACCATGGCTCCTCCCCGAGCTCCTCCATGTGACCCATGGCCAGAAACCCCCCTGCTCTATCTCACGACTTCTCCCCCTCTCACGCACGGGTTGCATGTCGTGCACCACCATGCACTGCCACCCATGCCTGATGACCGCCATGTCCATCCTCCTCAGGTCGCCACCAAGCCAACCCGACCTCCATTGGCCTCGATCTGCCACCCACGAGAGCACACTCTTTCTCACTCTCCCATGGCTTCTCCTCCACGGTATGGCCAGATCCGCCACCGTGAGCCACCGTGGTGCCACCTCGACGCCACCACGAGATCCACCGCACCTCCCTTAGCCAAGCCCTAGGTCCAAACCACCACTTTGTGTGGTGGGTAACCAATGCACGTGATGGACAGTCACTGCGTGTGATTGACCGCCATTGTACATGGCTAGATCCGCCGTGTTATGCCCCTTGCCATCATCACAAGGCCATCACGAGTCTTTCCAAGACCACACCTAGCCATCCAAACGCCTAAACAATCACCGTACGTGAGTTAGCCACCACGTATGACTCTTCCCACATCATCGGCTATGACGATCAACAAGCAACGCACGGGTTATCCCGTCGATGGTATAACCCTCTATCACTCGTAATTATGTTAGATATTGATTAGTTGACTAGGTTGTGGACTGTGCTGTTAGTATTAATGGAGTTGTGATATCGTGATGTGGTGTTGTGTGATGAAGTGTTGGACATTCTGTGTAGTGAAGTGTTGGGCTTATCTGTGTTGTATGGAGGTGCATTGTGCCGTGTAGTGTATTGTGATGTGTTGGGTGTAGATGGGAAGAATTGTGGACTGTGCCATGTAGTGTGATTGGGGAATATGTACTGTAATGGTGGCACGGTATATATGGAATGGATACAATGCACGCTGAGTGTACTCTGTGTGCATGTGGCGTGTTGTATATGTAGGGAGTACAAATGGAATGTACTCCATGTGATGGTGAGATGCACCATATGGCGGGTACGCCATAATGGTGACATGCCATGATGTGTATGAAGGGAGTATACGAGGAGTGTACTCCATATGATATGGTGACGTACCATATGGCGAGTATGCCATAGTGGTGATGTGTCGTAGTATGTATGAAGAGAGTATACGAGGAGTGTACTCCATATGATATGGTGATGTACCATATGGTGTGTAGGCCATAGTGGTGATGAAGTGTATGTAAAGGGAGAACGAGTGGAACGTACTCTATGTGATGGAGTGATGTACCATATGGCAGGTATGCCATAATGGTGATGTGGTGTGTATGAAGGGAATATACGAGGAGTGTACTCCATATGATATGGTGACGTACCATATGGCGAGTATGCCATAGTGGTGATGTGTCGTAGTGTATGAAGGGAGTATACGGGGAGTGTACTCCATGTGATATAATGATGTACCATATAGCGGGTATGCCATAGTGGTGATATGGTGTGTATGGATGGAGTACATGTGGAATGTACTCCATATGATGGGTGATGCCCCATATGGCGTGTAGGCTATTGTGGCGATAGAGCGTATGTAAAGGGAGTACGAGTGGAATGTACTCCATGTGATGGAGTGACGTACCATATGGCAGGTATGCCATAATGGTGATGTGGTGTGTATGAAGGGAGTATACGTGGAGTGTACTCCATGTAGCAGCGACACTCCGTGTGGCGTGTCGTAGAGATAAGGATGGTTATGTGATTGATGGGCATGGAACGTGATGGATAGTGTCTGGAACTGTGGAACAGTGTCCTGAAGTAGTTATGGCATAGCCTGTAGTCTGAGGTGACAAGTGTCACTGCGATGGACTTATGGCTAAAAGTATGCGTGAAGTATCAGAGCAAATATAAGAGTGCGCAGCGGAAGCATGACTGAGGAATGTCACGAAGTGACATTGACTACTGACAGTCGTGCTTGTGATGGGTGAAGTAGTGGAATAAGTGTAAGAGTACGCAGCGGAAGCATGACTGGGCAACGTCACGAAATGACGTGGTTATTGGAAGTCATGCTTATGATGGGTGAAGTGTTAAAGTGTAGAAATGGCGTAACGGGAACGTGACTAGATGTCACGATGTGATGGGTGTACGTGAGGAACCGTACTCGTGATGAGTCAGGAGTTGATGTAGTAGAATGTTAGGTAACACGACAAGGTCACAGTGTAGCTCTGGAGCAATCTCGGGCTATATAACGTGACATAAAACGTAGTTATGAATGGAGTCTTGTCGTGTTAAGTGTTGGGATGAACTGTCAAAAGGGACGGGTAGCGTGAAGAGTCATGCTAGCCGGGTTAAGAGAAGATTGGTATCAGAGTATGGCCATTGTCCCTACGAGCAGGTGATCAACGTTTTATATACGTTGATCTTAGGTGATAAAGGGGTAAGGTACCTGTGTAACATGGTGAGAGACACGTGCCGGACGGATTCACCATATGTAATGGGTAATCTGTCATGAGCATAGTTGCACGGTGCTTAAGCCTCAGAGTTGGCTTAGAGCCATGTGCCTTGTATGGATGGGAATGAGGATTTAGTGTGGGCCAAGATGCATGAAGGTAGTGACGGATGCATCGTTAGGATTGAGATGTGTGATTCCATCGGTCGGAATCATGCGTCGAATGTGGTTGTAAGAAGAGTAAGACGAATGTCCTAGTGTCTTAATCCTAAGGTGAATAAGGGGTTCACTTTAGTGGATGAGCACTTGAGACAAGACTTTGAGTTGGTAGTTGTGGTGACCGTAAGTGGTCCTCGAAGGGTTTAACATAGTGAAGGGCACGTAAGTGCACGGGATAAAAGGAGAGTGTTCTAAGTATAGCGTAGTTTTATTTATAGTTTAAGTTACTTATGCATTAGATAGAGAATGATGCTAAGGTTATGTGTATGCATGTAGGTTGCCATCTGACAAGCACGTGAAAGGATTGAATGACATGCAAGTAGCATGGAGTCCAGGTAAGTGTTACGTTCATACTCTTCTAGAGTTATCTAAGATACAAGAAACGCTTTTCCTTTAAAATGCTCACGAAAAGACTAAAGACGTTTTAAGAAAGAAAATGCTAAATGTTCAAAAGTATAAGTATGTACGGCCCCTCCTTGGCAGCCCCTTTTTATGCACCCAAAGTATTAATTGTACGCATGTGAATGGATGACTATATGCTGTATCTATTGTATGTATTTTCTAAGAAAAATCCATAAACTGATGAAGATGCATGAAAGGTATAAGAGCGGATGCTTTTGTGAATCATACGAACCGACGCTCTCATGTGCGCCACGAGGTGACGCTCGTGGATGCCATGATTGACGACGTTCAAGGTGACGCTTATAGGATGCCACGGAAGCTGACGCTTAAGCCCATGTATGTTCTTAAACGAAGTTTTCCACGAACGAACTGTTAAAGAGAGGATAGAGCTGAAATGAAATTGAAAAAAAAAACGAACATACCATTTTCGGGCTTACGCCCCAAACGATATTTTCTCACGAAAAGAAATGTTTTCTCATAAAAAGAAAGGATTGTTAAATGAAAGAACGAACTGAATGAAAGATTCAGCTCATTCAAGCTGACATGAACGAATGAATGAAAAGAAAGAAAGAAAGAAATGAAAGCATGAATGTATGAAGACACGTAACGGCCACATGACATGAATGAAAGGGTACCGATGAATGGGCAAATTGCAATGCCGGGTAAGTAGTGCTGGAAGTGCACCCAGTGCTGCCCCCTATGAAAAGGGGTTCCCAACCCATGGCCACAGGCGGAATCTGGGTCCAAAGGAAGACCGCTAACCCCAAACACACGGGGCGTAATTGTGTGTATTGGCCTATGAAAGCGATAAGAAAGAATGGATGTACGCACGCACGCACGAATGCACGAATGCACATGTATGCACAAGAGCACAAGAGCACGGACTCTTTAAGAAATGAAGGCACTGACGGGGGAAACGTTTTACGATGAGAAAGCCTTTTTTAAAGTAAAACCCCGTACAACGGCTCTTGAAGAAATGAAGGCACTGATGGGGGACACGTTTTAAATAAAGGAAAGCCTTTTGAAAGAAAAGCCCCGTCCAGTGACATTTTCAAACGAACGCACACAAGACACGTAGGCATGCACGTAATAGTATGTACGAATGATGAATGCATGAATGAAAACCTATGTTGTTATATTTTAACCGTATGAAGTAATGCTTACGAGTCTTCGACTCATTTTAGTTTTTATGCATGTCCCTCCCCCACAGGAACTGCACGATCGGGACGGACACGGCCCATGGGGAAGAGCATGGAAGTCTAGGCACGAGTTTTAAACGTACGAGAGGCCTTTTTATTATAAGATTTATGTTTTCTGCTGTAACCCTCTTTTATTATCAAAGCACATTTTATTTATAAACGTGGAGTCTCGCACCCTGGGGATGCAAGTGAAAAGTTTTAAACAGGACGGTAATTCCCGTCGTCCTTTTTATAAAAATATTTTGGAAAAAGTCCCATCTCAAGAACGGGCGTTACACTGCCATACTATCACTGTATATCTTAATGGCTTCATCTTCAAGAGTCGTAACCTTAGGTGCTGAAAAAATCTCCTCAACCAAATAGCCTCTTGTACAGCTGCTAAACAAGCAACGTACTCTAACTCCATCATGGACAAAGTAATACATGATTGCATCAAGAAATAGCTCCCCCACTAAGCATAAAAGTGCAACTCCTCGTGGACTTTCGCTCATCTCTGTCACTAGCCCAATCAACATCGCTTAACCATTCGGTCTCATGTCTCCACCCTGATAACAAAGAACCAGGTCTGCTGTCCCATGAAAGTATCGAAAAATTCTCTTAACTGCTTGCCAATGAACAAGTCCTAGGTTACTTTGATAACGATTGCCCACTCCAATTGCAAAGCAAATGTCAAGTCGTGTACACAACATAGCATACATTAGACTTTCAATTGCACTTGCATAAGGATAACCTTCTCAATTGAAGTGTCTATGGGCTTGGAGTTGTGCATATGAAATCGTTCTAGAATTTTCTTAATGTAAGTCTCTTGAGACAAACCAAGAAGTTTTCTGAATTGATCCATTGAAATTTTAACTCCAACACATAATTTGCTTCACCCATGTCCTTCATCTCAAAAGTAGAGGACAACCACTCTTTTGTGGCGACAATTATCTCCATATCATTTCCAGTTAATAAGATGTCATCCATGTACAAAGATAAAATTAGAAAACTCTTCCCTGTACGTTTGACATACACACAATGATATTCTTGTAGCATTTCAAAGCCAATTGAAGTAATGACCTCATGAAATCTGAAGTACCATTGTCTAGACGATTGTTTAAGGCCATAAATAGAATGTTTCAGTTGGCATACTTTGTGCTCTTGCCCCTCAACCTCAAAACCAACATGTTGATCCATATAGATCTCCTCATCTAGTTCTCCATTGAGAAATGCAGTTTTCACATCCATTTGGAAAAGTTCCAAATCTAGATGTGCAACTATAGCTAGAATAAGGTGAATGGAAGCAAATCTTACTACATGGGAGAATGTTTCTTCATAAGCTATACTCACTCTTTGGGTATAGCCCTTCGCCACTATATTTTTCAATTGATCCATCTACCTGACGCTTAATTTTTAAAACCCATTTGTTTCCAATAGATTTACGCCCAGGTAGAAGATCAACTAACTCCCAAACTTGATTCTTTGCCATAGAACTTATCTCATTTCACATAGTAGCCAACCATTTATTTGAAGTAGGCGAACTTAGTGCTTCTTCATAAGAAGAAGGTTCATCGAAGTCACACTGAGCACACATGAAATATTCCTCTTCAATCTCAAAATGACGACGAGGAATGGTTCCTGTTTGCTTCTACGTAACTGAGACTCTTGTGAGTTACTTTCTAGTGGTATGCTCCAACTAGGAGGCAAGTCACTCCCATTATCTTTTACAATTCTAGGATGTGATAATTCTCCACCCTCACCAAAAGATGGTCTAACTCTCTCAAGTTCTTGCAACTCAAAAAGTATAAGATCATTCTTTGATTCACCAATATTGGAAAAATCACTCTCGATAAATGTGACATCACGTGACTCTATTTCTATCATCCTTCCAGTAGGATGTTTACCAAACATTACATAGCCCTTTGAGCTCTCTGAATATCTTTTAAAGATATACTTATTTGCTCTAGGGCCAAGTTTCCCATATTTATGGGAAGTGGTGTGAACATAACCTGCATAACCCCAATGACGCAAATGTTCCAAATTTAGTTTTGCATTATTCCATAATTCATATGGGGTTGAAGGAACGGACTTAGAAGACATACGATTCAAAATGTAGTCAGAAGCTAGAAGAGCATTCCCCTAAAAAGATATTGGCAGGTCAGCTTGCGCCATCATTGATCGAACCATTTCCAATAAGGTACGATTTCTCATTTCCGCAACACCATTTTGTTGTGGTGTGTTAGGAATTGTCAATTGCTTGCGTATCCCTTTTTGCTCACATGGTCCCTAAAACTCTTTAGACAAGTACTTTGACCACGATCAGTTCGTAGAATTTTGAAATTTCTTTTTTTCTGATTTTCAACCATAGTCACAAAGCTCTTGAAGCAGTCTAATACTTCAAAGTGATGAGAAATCAGATAGAAATGACTGAAACGTGAGTAGTCGTCTATAAATGTGAGAAAATAAAAGGCGCTCTGGCGTGCCTTTACATTCATAGGTCCACAAATATCAAAATGAACTAGCTCTAAAGGATAAGATGCCCTAGGAGCTTTTCCAAAAGGCTTCCTACAAGCCTTACCAGCTAAACAAGGCTCACACACAGGTAGGATGATATTAGTAAGAGACCCCAATAGACATTTTCTAGCTAGTCTAGCCATTCTATCTTTTCTTACGTGGCCTAGTCTAGCATGCCATTTCAATGAATTAGAAACAACATCATCATCATTTGAAGCCATAAATGAAAATGAGGAATTATCTAAATTCAACATAAAGAAACCATTCGAAAGAAAATCATGTCCATATAAAGCCCTATCCAAATAGTCCAGCTGAGGGCCGTTAAAGTGAAAAGTGCCCCAGACGCATCTTGAGTTGGTAGGTGCCAACTCCAAGCACTTCTTCTCAAGTTTCGTTACCCAATATAACGTACTATATGCCAACGGGTATTCTTTTATAATCTATGAACCCAACTTGATTTCGAGTTACATGTTTGGCTGCTTTTGTATCTACAATTCATTCAGGGATTGAGTGAGCAACAAAATATGTGAATAAATATAAGTAATGAGAGAGTTGTGTTTAGTGGATACCTTCTTTGCCTTTGTGCACTCACGAGTAAAGTGTCCAACGTTTCCACAGTTATAGCACTTCAACTTGGACTTGTCCTTGCTAGCACACTTGCCTCTGCGGCATTTTGCTAATTTTCCATTTCTTGGCCTAAGAATATTTGCCACTCCAGCAGATCTCCCATGTTGCTTGCTCTTAGGCTTGAATGCCTTGCACTTTCCTGCTTGGGCAATAAGAAGAGTATTAAAGTGTGCATCTATGCACTCCGCCTCTAACTCCAAATGGCGAGATATATTATCGAAAGTCTTAATATTCTCAATGTGTCAAAACAAGTTTCATTTGCCCCTATATTGACTAGGGTTAAGATCATATCACAATGGTAACTTGTTGTTCATTAGTGAGATTATTGCCAATAGCATTTAGATCACGAGGCAGACATGGACCTCAAATGTTCAGTCATGGTATATTTAGGGTCCATAACATACTGCTTAAACCTCAAAGTGAGAGCACGAAGTCTAGTAACTGATGTCCCCCCATAAACAATTTTCAGCTGATTCCACATATCTTGGGTAGTTGGGCAGTTCTCAAACTCCCCAATAAGTTCATTGTGCATGCTGCTAAGCATGATAAAGCGCGCGCACCGATCTTTTTTTACTCAAGCCTGATAGGCTTCCATATCACGACGATATTGGGAAGTATTTCCTTCTTCAGGTTGTATCATAAGGTGAGACAGATTTTTGAGGACCTCTTGTTCATTAAGCAAATATTGGATTTTTCTATGCCACATGTCATAGTTGGTTCCATCTAGTTTCTCTCTTTTAGTAAGGTCAGCAACTACATTTTTAGTGGCCGTTATCACTACATTCATTGCGCAAGATTGACATTAGCATGCATTTAATTTTATTCTAAAATCTAACTAGACCATGAAATTCCTTCCTACATAGTGAGATAAAAAATTTCGCAAAAAGCTAGTAATCATCTCCCACTATATTAGTCCAAATACCATATCTAATTAATTTTGAATTAAATTTATGGAAGGGTTTTTTTTTAAACCAAACTCAAAACTCATACACATATAATTCATTCATCAAATATGGAAAATCAACAATTATTGCGCTAAACACATAGCGCATAGGCTCCACCAGAAGTCTCATTGGTAATTTGGTGCGTCATGTTAAGGTGACCTTAAAGTACATCAATAGACGTGAAACACATCTCTTTACATGGCCTCAATAACAAAAGTACATTCACAATATTACATTTCCAAAGCAAATCCTACAACAAATCTTCAAGGAAAATAATAAATAAATAGGGATGCCACGTCATCGATATACATAAGTTACATCTTATCCATTCACATAAAAATATATACATACATTATACATGAGCCCAACAAATTACCAATGTCAACTTTATCCATTTTTATAAAAAATATCAATGAACTCAAACATTCAATCATAATAGTATACTTGATGGTTCAATGGATAGAGAATTCAAATTCTCAACTAATGAGAAATGTTTGATAGATCATGAATTCTAGGGACATTCAATATGGATATGCATTTAATAATGATTCAATAGATGCATCCGCAACTAATCTATGAAATATCACATAATACCTAAAATTTGGACTCGAGGAAATATGATAAAGGTCCTATTTTTTTTTTGGCTCTCTGTTTTAACAAAAAAAATATATGAATTAACTTTAGACACCAACACATGATTACATGTGCTGCATGTGTAAAAAATGGCGATGAAAGCCTTCGTACACGTGTGGGCTTTGTTTTTGCTCTAGAGGCTGTCTCTGCTTCACTTGCCGCAACAAAGAGTGTACATCCCTTCCTCTGCTCACGGTGTTTTTAGACTTCTAAACTCAAAGTTTAGTCATCTTAATGTGTATGTGTGTCGGTAAAGTGACTAATAATGGGGCCAAGTGGAAGGGTGGACTACACTCTCTTTTATTGAGAGTGAGACTGGATCAAAAACACTGTTCAACGTCTTCTTCCTCAACTTAAAATTCTGTTTTTTTTATTTTTTTTTATTTTTTTTCAACCACCTATTTTAGATCTTTCATAACTTACTTATACTAAGTCCAAATTAAACATATGATATGTCAAAGTAAAGCTTATGAACCCATCTTTCTAACCATACAAACTTATATCCAAAAAATAAGATTTTTTTGGTTAAAAAATGACTCAAAGTCACGGTCTAAACATGAACTCTAAAATTAGGGTTTCGGATTTCTTCTTTTATATGCAACGAAATTTCACCAAAATTAAGAGACATCTTTATGACATTATAAGGATTGTTTTCATGCAGATAATTCAATCTTAAACATGTCATACCGTAGCCTCTAATGAAAGATCTGAAACACAAATAATCATGGCATATCATCAATTACATGCTTTTAAACTCATTCCAAAGTATCAAAAAATTTGTAATCTTATTCATATGGGCGAAAACAAGCAACATTGGCTTTGATACCAATGTTAAATAAGGTTAAATCGAATTACCTCAAGGAGCGAAATTCTCACAAGGTTGGATCTTTACTCGTTTTACAACCCATGTCACTTTATTGTTTGCACTTCTACGTCGCTTAGTAGGCTACCAGAGTCTTCTAGAAGATTTCACACTTCAAGATCAAGAGATCTAGATAGTTTCTCCAGGAAAATGAAGAGAGAGATTTAATCTTTTTACTAGACTTTTTCACTCACCACATTTAATGTACATAGATTCTTATTTAAAGAGTTTTCACACATGGAAGTTAATTAACTTCCCTAAAGTTGTGATAGTGGGGAGTTAATAAATAACTTCTCCACCCATGTGGACACAACTTGGTCATGGGATTTACCCACTACCAACATACTCCAACCTTGATTTTTCTCTCAATCGGTTTTACTAGCTAAATTGGTGTTTAGGTGTTTGTGTGAGTGAAATGAGAGAAACACAAGAAGCATCTCACTTGAAGAAGACGGAAATGAAGGCACAATGAGGGTTCGTGGTTGGTATTATCGCCCCTTCCCTCTCTTTTCTCAAGCTTTATTGACAAGTGTAGTATGGCTTGTGACAATTGTGTGCTTGATGATGAAAAATGTGTTGTTTATAAAGCAAAAATGTGAGTGTGTTGGCCGAGCTCCATGTCTCATGTGCGTGGAGTCCATTGGGGGGTAAGAACCTGAATGGTGACTTGGCAATCCTACATGCCATGTGTCACATGCTCATTGCCCAACTTGGTGCCACATCACTTCAAAAATTTCTATTGGACAAAGAATTTATAAAAATTCTAACGAAGACAATGGTATCATCCAATTAGGCAAATTATGATTCTAAGTTCTTCTAAAAATTATTTAATGCCTCGAATTCCTATGAAGATGATTTGCCATAAAAGAAAGTTTGTGAACTAGTTTAATCCATGTTTTTCCTTTGACTTCCTATTAGATCAATGGTCTTTAGTACTTTGCAAGTACGTTTGATCTAATTTTCTGTTGGTCATCGCAACTAGTGTTAATCTCCGGCTAATACCCTTTACGTATTCCGTTATGACTTCAATACACACGTGTTGGGCACACGAGCACACAAGATTTCCACAAATGTAAGGGATGTGGTCTAGCATCCCGAGCACCACGTTTCCTCATAATGAACAAATTGGGGGCTGGGGGCTCCACACTATCCATTACAGGTCTAACAACCCTCGTCTCTGATTGCTTGATAAAGTTTGCGAATCTCGATCGTCTAAGTGTACGCTGGATTGAAGCTTGGTAGGGGTTTAATTGATTGAGTGAAAAAGTCTTGCACATCTCTGCAGTTTGCCTTGGAAATAGAAGCTCTGCCTGCCGCTTATGAAAATCGCCCACATGGCGTTAAGCTCAGTTGCGGGGTCAGACGCATGGTATTCAAGTCCGTACTCCTCTTCTCCCATGCGTGTTCTGGTAGGAACGTCATCATTGGAGTACATGAAATGTTAAGTTATCCACTACTTTTTGAGCACTCTTATGCTATCTATGGGTACTCCAGTTCTCGCACTACAGTATCTGTTACTCGCCCTGAACTACTTTCGTGATACGCATTGCTCGCTCGTGTAGTTGCTTACCTATTGCTCGTCTGAATATCTTTGTTTCTTCCAGATTTTCCCACCTTGGTTATCATTAGCGTGCCCTTATGTAATGCCCTATACCCGGAAGGGTCGGAGAATTACTACATGTCACTTACCAACTTGTCTCTCCGAGCACCTAAAACTCTAAAGATTTCATAAATAGCACACAATCTCATATTATCCAAATACCCACAAAAAAAACTCCATAAGTCGTCATTACAAAATAACATAAATCAAAGGGGTCCACAATTTTCCAATAATCTCAATAAAACAAAACGATACATCTTTAAATCTCAATAGGTTCACTCAAAGTACTTCAATTACTCAAGTTATACCCTTTTACTAATAATGGAACTCGACCTTCTATCCATATCTAGACAAGCTCCAATTTCTAATCCTGACCCCCAGCTGGGCAATCAATGTCATCTGAAAATATAAGAAGATAAGGGGTGAGTTATTAACAACTTAGTAAACAGAGAATATATACTAGTATGTAAACATGAGCATTTTCAGAAAGTTCAGTATGCAGAAACAAAACATTTTATTTTTATATGCAGATCTCAGGAAAACGTGTTATCAGAAAATCAGAGTGACTTTTCAATTTTTTCATACTCAAAATCAATTATTCATATTTAAAGATCCGTTTCATATTAAAAAAAACGCTTTGGCATAACATAACTGAACATCTTCATCTTATCATATTATATCGTATCATATCATATACCATGTTTAACCCCTGTGGTAGGGTTGTGCTATCCCCAGTGGCCAAACCAGGCAGTGTCATATGGTGAACTTCCATTTTTTCAATCTCGGAGTCCCGAGTGTGCACACATGAAAGAACACGTAAAAAGACCACTTTATTTTCAAAGTGGGTGCACTCATATCATATCATATCATGTTGGTACCAATCATATCACATGAACCAGTATCATCATATCAGAACCATATTCAGAATCAGATTCAGAACAGATAAGTTTGCTAAAGGTTTATCATATCCATATCATATCAAAGCAGGTGCGAAACATATTCATATCATTTCCATTTGATCATAAAACAAACCCAAATCATTTTCATATCTTATGTACAAAAATTCACAGATATCGTATTCGCTCTTTTGCACATTTTAGAAACATGTCAAATATTGCTCATGTCTACATATTTAATGTAAAAACATTTTTGTCCTCTTTCATACGTATCTCATGAGTGAATGCAAAATGTATACTGAGGTTGTTTTTCACTTTTTATTTTTTAAAACAACACGCACATTTTTTTAGAAACTAACCTCAGTTCATTTCTTTTTATGCAAATCTAGCATAGGAACCCTGCTTACTTGGACGACTTAGCTTTTTCAGAGTTTTTTAAAAAAATGTCGAGTTGACTATAAATCGTCACCTATAAAAATAATCACATAATTTTCGTAAATTTTCAGTCGATCACGTACTTCAATATTTAAGTCTAAAAATATTGGAATAACCAATTTTAATTCCTCAAAAACTTAAATTTCCAATCTCTAAAATATCATCACTTCTCAAACCCTTCAGTATCCAACTTGACCTTTGACTAAAATATTAAATTCTAACTTATTTACTATTGAAGAATCAAAATATCAAATTTAATACTAAATAGAATAATCACACCAAAATATTTTAAATTATATAACAACAATTATTTAATAAACTAGATCATAATAAATTACCATGTTATCGTTTTCCTTTAAAAGAAGCTTTACTAAAAATAAATTTTAACTTACCAAAAATCATTTTTGTAAATATGGAAACTTAGAATTTACAAATACATATTAAAGGTTTAAAACACAGTGATGAAACTTGTAACTTGTAGATAATAATGAAACTTTTTTTTTATTAGACCGACTATACAAGGGCTTTTGAATATCTATATAAACATATATATATATATATATATATACACATCAATTTAAAGTTAACAAAATGACAAGGAAGCAAATAGAGGAAACGTAGGAGCTACGACCAAACCGTGTGTATGAGTGGAGGGGCAAAGCGTGGTGGGCTAGCTGGAGGAGCTGCGGTGGTGCGACTGGAGTGCAACGGAGGTGTACGGCGGTGGGGTTACCTACACTGGATGGTGAGAGTGAGAGAGAGACGCACGGTGAGAGAAAAATGAGGGAGAGATCGAGTGGGAAGAACCAACCAACTAGAAATGGTGTGAGCTTACCGGGGGACTGAGGCAGTGTGCGGCGGACTGGGGTGATGGGAAGTCCTCGCCAACAGTTTCTGTGGGGGCACAACGCGGTGGAGCTCTCGATGGAGAGTGACTGTAGTGGCTTGGACGCTGCTCTGTTTTAGACAACTAAAATAGAGTATTTTGGGGCTTGCAACAAAGGCTACGGGCGTTGGGTGGCAGCTCCACGTGGCTGGGCATGGTGGTGAGGTTTGGACTGAGTTTCACAGTGGAGAGTGATGACCGAATGGTTTGGGGTGGCGGTTTACTAGGTGCAAACCGAGCCCTTCGGTTTGGTGTTTTACGAAGACACGATGGCTTGTTGCGTGGTGGTGCGGTTTTGGACTAAGGTTCACAGAGGGGAGTGGATGTTCAGAAGCGTTTGGATGGCTAAGGCATGAATGAGAGGGCAGCGGCAATGAATTTAGGGTTGAGAAAAGCATAACATATATATAGACTATAAATGGAAAACAGATAAAACCTAAAGAGGAGGAACGGATGGACGTGCATGAAAGAGGAAATATGGCGTGAACCCAAGCGACGTGAACTCTGGAAGCGTTTTCCACGGGCTTGGGCCTGGTAGTGGGCTGGGTCTTACACCTTCACTCATCTGACGTAGAACAGTCATCTCCTTGGTCACCTTGTTTGTTGCTCGTCCATGGTGACGTTTGACTTACTCATTCGCTCTCCCCATCCTATGACTTTGCATGCCTTCCAATTGCTCTCTTGGTGTTCCAACTCGCTTAGTTCTGGTTCTTATTTGCCCGCCAGCACTTTAGTATTGCCTTTAATTTTGTCTCTCTTCCGGTCGTGTTTTCCCACTCACGGGGAGTTCCTACCTTCGAACAAGCGAGGTCCTCACAACATGCTTAAGATAGTGTCTCAAGATACCTAAGTTCCTTGGTCATTACCCTTTCCTCACCCTGCACACATTGCTCGCCTAATACTTTTGTCTCTCCTTTAATTGAATCTTTCCTCACCTTTCGTTGTCTAACTCTTTCCTCGCCTTCTTCACCTATCTTTTCACTCACCCAAAACCCGATACTTACATTTCTCTAAGCCTAGGTTGCCTATCCTTATAACGCTGCCCTTATCCTTACCCCTTACACCAGCTTTTCCTGTTTCACACTTCTATCGACCTCTTGACCCTAGGTCCTTAAGCCTATCTACAGGTTTGTATGTAAAAGGAAAGAATATAAGTTTCTGAAAGGTTACCAGAAACTTACTAACGATAGTGTGCATGATTGTAGGGGGTTATGGTCTTTCTTCCTTCGTTTCCTTGTTTGGTTGGTCCTGTAACACCCCGTATTTTAGTGTATTTTTAGTTGAAGGATTATTTGTTATTAATTTAAAAATTGATTCTCTTGTTTTAAATTTTCAGATTTTAGTGGGTTTATTTTTATGATTTTTTTAATTTGTGAAAATTAAATTTGAGATGTTTCCTTAATATTAATAATTGTTATGCATTTAAATTTCTCTTTATTTTAAATTAATTTATTGTTGGGTTTAATTATTTATTTTCATTTTAATCACTACGTTTGAATTATTTTATTTTACTTGTTTTGAAGTCGTTTCCGTTGGATCATTTTTGTGACCCAAGATGTGAGGATTGGATCTCATTTCTTTCCCTCACTTTTTCTTTTCCTCTTTTTCTTTTCTTCCTCTTTTTATTTTCTCCTCATTTTTTTTCTTCTCCCCTGCTTTCCCGCGCGATGCCCCCTCCCTCTCGCTCCCTGTGTGCTTTTCTCCTCTCCACCCAGCCACTGCCGCGTGCCGCCGTGACCGTCACCGCCTAGCCCATTCACTTCCCCATCGGCTGGCGACCACCACCCTCCAATCTCAGCCCCTAACTCGCCGCTGTTCTCCTCCACAAGCAGCTTAAAGCCGCGGCCTTCTCTTCGCTCACGCGCCGCCGTCACTCCACCTCCGGCCACCATTTCTTAACCACTTCATCCTCGACCTCCTAGCTACCTAATGCACCCATCCTTGGCTCCGATCTGTCACCGGTGAAGCCCATCTATCTCCATCTCTGATTTGAGCATTTTGGCCTTCAACTGCCGCCCACGCTGCCACCCACGGCCAACCACCACCATCACTAGTTTCACTGACATCCCTAAGCCCTACCCTAGCAATCTTGGGTCTTGGTTTGTCACTGTTCAAAAGTGAGTTTTTGAGACCCACGACCACAGTGCATTTGGTACTGTTTTGTTATTGTGTTGCCGCTTCTAGCACTTCCGTGATCTTTCAAAAATTATATTATAGCATTGTAAGTATTTTCCTAAAGAACTTTTGAGATTTAAATGTATTTCTGCGCTAACTCATATTTACTGTTAATTGGTTGGTTGTGCCGGACTGAGTCCGAGGAGTAAAGGGGTCGGTTGGATTGGATGATGGAGTTGTTTGTGTGATTGGTTTATGCTATGAAATTTGTTGGCTATTTTGGGTTTAAATATTGGTGTTTTGAGTTTGACGTTGGTCATGGTGGATATTGGTAATTTTTAGGAAGTGATGGTATATTTTGGGATTATGAGGGTTTTAAGTTTTGAGAAATTAAAATAGGTTATTTTAGAAACTTAGGCTTAAATATCGAAATCCGTAATTGATTGAAAACTTATGGAAATTATGTGATTATTTTTATAGGTGACGATTTATAGTCGACTCGACATTTTTGAGGAAAATTCTGAAAAGCTAAGTTGTCCATGTAAGCGGGGTTCATATACTAGTTTTGCATAAAAGAAATGAAATGAGGTTGACTTTGAAAATATGCATGTTTGTTTGAAAAGAAATATGAAAGGACCTCAAATGTTTGTTTTGCATATGCATAAACTCTATATAAGAACAAGTATTTTCTGTCATGACTGGTGTAGACATGAGCTAATTTTGCGCATTCTGTTTCTGAACTATGCAAAAGGAGCGAATATGAAAATCTAAAAGTTTTTGCTATGAATAAATGAAGATGTTTTGGATTCTGTTTATTTCGAATATGTGAAATGATCTGAAGCTATTTAGTATTTTGCTTTGATATGATGTGTCATCTGAAAACCTTGGCATGAAGTTCTGATTCTGTATTTGAATGTGATCTGGTTCTGATGATGTTTCATTCTGTTTCTGTTAAGCCCAACCACGGGTATAATGGTGGTTTATAACCTTACCACGGGGGTGAAACATGGTATATGGCCCAGCCACGGGTATAATGGTGGTTTATAACTCTACCACAGGGGTGAAACATGGTATACGGCCCAGCCACGGGTATAATGGTGGTTTATAACCTTACCACGGGGGTGAAACATGGTATACGGCCCAGCCACGGGTATAATGGTGGTTTATAACCCTACCACGGGGGTGAAACATGGTATACGGCCCAGCAACGGGTATAATGGTGGTTTATAACCCTACCACGGGAGTTAAACATGGTATTTGTCCCGATGCGATGCTATGAGATGATATGAATATAATGTTTTAGTTTGGATATGCCAAAGGACTTTCTTTTTAGGAACAAGTTTGTTTTTCTGAAAATTTTTCTTCGATGTTTTGTAACAAGTTTTGTTTATACATTCTGAAAGAAAATATGTTGTTTCTGCATTCTGAAAGTAAATGTCTTGTTCTGCATATCGAACTTTATAAATGCTCATGTTTACATGCTAGTATATGCTCTCTGCTTACTGAGTTGTTGATAACTCATCCCTTATCTCCATAATATTTTTCAGATATTTTGATGGTTCAGCTGAGGATCAAGATTTTGAGGCTTTGGGTGAGATGATTTAAGTATAGTGGCTTGAATCAAAATTTCTATATGATATTGGGAATTTGGAGTCTATTTTTTATATTGTTGAAAGGTGAGTTTAAGTGTTAGGAAGTAATTCTCCAACCTGTGCGGGACCGGGGCATTACAGTTCAAGTGGTGGTCAACGACCCTTAATAGTGGTCTATGAGCGTCGTATGAACGAGGTTCTAGCAGCGTCTAAAAACCGTGACTTGGCACAACTCCCACATCCTAGAAATGTTGTTCTTCCTCGTGAGGTTGAGCTAAGATTCACGAATCTCAATATCACAAAGACGGAAAGGGAAAGAGAATGTGAAGAAGAAGAGGATGTGAAATTGCTGAGAACTTGGAAAGTGATTTGTGAAGGAGAAAGAGAGGTATTTATAGGATGTTAAGTTGGCTGGACTTGTGGCATTATCTATTCCGTACGTCACGCTAGTATGTGTTTATCCTAGCAACTGGGTAAGGTCTTTTGGGCAGGTCACTGTTTGGGTCTCGTTTTGAGCTTCCATGAGAGTTTGGGTCTTTCCTTGGGCTTCAAAGCTAGTCTCTAACTCACCGTTGTCTCTACCCACTCTAAATCCCCATATACCAAAACCTCTAAAAGCTGGAACTCCACAATAAAATACTCTAGTTATTACGTACAATTAACTCGGGGTTACACTCTATGTCAAACTTATATTAACCTATATATGTTCTTTTCTTTAATTTGTAGTCAATCCTAAAGGTAATAATACCCGTAAATCCTTAAATATCGACTTAGTAACATAAAATATTCCTAACATCAACTCTGAACATATATAAACTAATTGTCATCACTTTTCTTTCAACACTAAGCCCACAAATTTAACCATATACAACTTATTAACCTAAAACTCTTCAAACTGTAACGTAACTTTTGAACCATATACTTCGAACATGACCCGTAATTTCATTAAACCCTAAAATTGTATCTTTAACCGAAATCACATCTACAAGCCCATGACACATTAACCCATCATACATGCCATATCAATCTCATATAACCCGTGCAAACTCGTGTAATCCTTGCGAACACGCATAATGCATGCGAACTAGTAACCGTGACCCATAACCTTGTATACCCGTAAATAAATAAACTTTTAAGGACATGACATATAACAAACCATGACCATTTCCTCAGTTAAATCATGTTACAAGACATAAACTTAAACATGTAAATATGCACCTTATAGACGGGCCATAGAGCCCATATGTACTTTTCTTCAAAAGTGAAAAGGTAAAGACAAAAACCACTGCACTTTACTTGGTGGCATGCGTATTGTATTTATATAATATTATGTACAATTTGACAGCTAGATGATTTACAATAGAGTCAGACTATCCATCTATGCTATAGGCTATAATCAAGGGATTGCCTAGAATCATGTGATTGTGATATGGTGAGAATCTTAGACGTGTAGCTTGGATCGCAAAAAAATGAAGGCAAGTTTGCCCGAGGCTCTTTGTGAACACATCTGCAACTTGGAAATTAGTAGGGACATAACGAATGTGCAGCTCTCCAGAAGCCACCAGTTCTCTCACAAAATGATAATCCAAATCAATGTGCTTAGAACGTTTGTGAGAAACCGGATTAACAACAAGAAAAATGGAACTTTGATTATCACAAAGCATTACCGGAGAAGAGACCGTAGGCACATGAAGATCATGTATAACTTCAGCGGTTGTGAGAGCTAATGCCCGATATTCCGATTCACAACTGGAGCAAGACACTGTCGGTTGCTTTTTAGAGATCCAAGACACAAGATTATCACCCAAGTAAATTGCATAGCCAGAGATTGATCGACATGTGTCGAGACACCCAGCCCAATCGGCGTCAGAATAAGCAAGGATCTCTCGAGAAGCAGATGGAGTAAAGACCAGTCCAAACCGAAGAGTTCCTTCAACATAGTGAAGAATTCGCTTAATTGCTTGAAAATTAGAGACAAATGGTTTATGCATGTACTGACTAACGGCAGTGACGACATGAGCAATGTCTGGACGAGTGATAGTGAGATATTGAAGAGCTCCAACAAGTGGTGATCGGTAGAGAGAAGGATCCTCAAAATCGGGACCAGCAGCCGATAGATGATGAGCGACCACCATTGGAGTATTGACCGATTTGGAATCAAGTAGCTGGGCACGTAGGAGTATTTCATGGGCGTACTTGGCTTGACTGAGAAAAAGGCCAGCAAAGGTTCGATGGGCTTCTAGACCTAGAAAATAGTTCAAGGACCCGAGATCCTTGGTTGCAAATTCATGGGTCAATTTGCCAATGAAACCATCAAGGAGAGATGAGTTGTTGCTAGTGAGCACAATATCATCAACATAGAGTAATAAATAAATTAAATCAGCACCTCTGGAGAGCACAAATAAAGATGAGTCGGCACGATTACAAGTAAAACCCATAACCAAGAGAAAGGAGCTGAACCGATGAAGCCAAGCACGTGGGGCTTGCTTGAGTCCATAGAGAGCTTGGCGAAGCCGACATACATATGTAGGATTTTTGGAATCAACATAGCTGGGTGGCTGGTCCATATAGACTTCTTCCTGCAAAAAACCATTGAGAAAGGCATTCTTGACATCGAGTTGGCGAAGAGGCCAATTATTAGAAACAGCCAATGAGAGGACGACCCGAATGGTAGAAGCCTTCACAACAGGGCTGAAAGTGTTATGGAAATCAAGACCCGGTTGTTAAGTTTACCCCTTTGCAACAAGACGAGCTTTGAGATGGTCCACGGTGCCATCAGATAAATATTTAATACGGAAGACCCATTTAGAGCCCACAACATTTTTATTGGGTGGTCTCGGAACTAGATCCCATGTATGATTCATTTGAAGAGCTCGAATCTCTTCATCCATGGCAGCAATCCAACCTGGATGTTTTGCAGCGGACTTAAAGCCTTTGGGTTCAGCATAGTGAGCAAAGAATGTAATAGGCCAGAGTTGGGAACTTGACTTAAATAAGAACTTTGGTTGGGCTTGAAGATTCTTGACTTGGCCCGAGTTTACATCGGGTGAGTGCCAAGAAGAGGCGGGGGGCCCAATGCTAGTGTGGAGGAGACTTCTGCAGTGGGAGCGGGATCAGTAGGCAAGGAAGTAAATCCATTAGAAGACTCAGGCAGCTCAATAGAAATATCTTGCAAAACAGAAGAGGGCACAAGACTAATGGAGTTGTCAGTTAAACAAGGTCCACATGGAAGCGGT
Source organism: Juglans regia (assembly GCF_001411555.2). NCBI lineage: Eukaryota > Viridiplantae > Streptophyta > Magnoliopsida > Fagales > Juglandaceae > Juglans > Juglans regia. The sequence goes on along the minus strand of NC_049901.1, from coordinate 31,749,261 downwards.
AATGAACTGGGTTGTGATGATAATGGAGCCTCTGAGCTAGTAGTGGGCTCAAGAAATGCACTAATGGGAGAATTAGGTAAGGGCCCAGAACATGGATTCCCCTTGAAAGGATAATTAAGTTCATAAAAAATATCATGCATGGAGATAAAAACTTGATTAGTAGATTGATCAAGGCAACGAAATCCATGATGAGACACACTGTAACCAAGAAAAACACATGAACAACTGCGAGGGGCAAGTTTGTGAGTAGCATAATCGCGTAAATAGGGAAATACAAGACAACCAAAGGGATGAAAATTGGAATAAGTTGGAGTCTTACCATATAGAATTTCATATGGAGATAGTCCATCAAGAGTGGGCGTGGGTAACTGGTTAATCATGAAAGTGGCAGTGCTGAAAGCATCGACCCAAAATTTGAGTGGAACATGTGAGTGAAAAAGCATCGCTAAACCAGTTTCAGTTATGTGACGATGTTTGCGCTCAGCACGACCATTTTGAGATGGTGTGTGAGGACATGACATTTGATGACGAATCCCGGAGTTGATTAAGTGATCTCGAAAAGTGTGATTGGTAAACTCAGTGCCTCCATCACTTTGAGATATTTTGATTTTAATGGAAAATTGATTTTCTACAAGCTTTTGAAATTGAATAAAGGTTCTAAATAAATCAGATTTTAATTTCAAAGGGTAGAGCCATGTAAAGCGAGAATAATCATCAACAAATATCACATAATATTTAAAACCTGAGATGGAATTGACAGGGGATGGACCCCATAAATCACAGTGAATAAGAGCCAACACATGAGAAGCATGTTTTTCATTTGGTTGTAAGGGAAGTCAGTGACTTTTTTGCAATTTGACAGCTAGAACAAACAGAAGGATTAGGAAGCAAAGAAGTCACAGATAAATGATGATTTTTATTCAAAAGAGAAATAATAGAATAGGACACATGGCCCAGCTGAGCATGCCAAACATCAAAAGAGGATCGAGGGCAATTATTGGAAAAAACAGAAACTAAAGAACGATGTCCACGCTCAAGCACATAGAGTCCATTCTCACATTTTTCGGGTGCCACCACCCTTCTTGTGACTTGATTCTGTATGATAAAATGATCATTAGTGAAAGTAATGGAGAAAGGAAAATCTGACGTAAGTTTACTAATGGAGATCAGATTTTTGGTGAGGCCAGGCACAACTAAAACCTCTTTTAAAGTAAGAGAAGAGGTGGGGGAGGTGGTACCAGTGTGGGATATAGGGAGAGAGGCACCATTACCTACAATAACACAGTCCTTACCAGAGTACGTGTCAGCATTGTCCAATTGAGCAACGTCATGAGTCATGTGCGCCGTGGCACCGGTGTCCGTATACCAGTCGGAGTCCTGAGTGTCATTCAAAGAACAAGAGGTGAAAGCTTCCACCAGGTTGGCAGCATTTGAAGCGTTGGAGGAGCGGAAGTAGCGCTCATGACAGAAAGTGGCATAGTGCCCTTCTTCACGACAAATCTGGCAACGGATGGGGCAGTGACGTTGAGAGCGACCGCCTCCTCGTCCATGTCCACCACGGGAGTTGCGGCCGTTACCACGGCCAGAAGCATATTTGAATTTGTCACTGCGAGAGGCAGTAAAAGCAGTAGTAGTAGATCTCTGCTTGGGGAACAACATCAGCAAATGAAGGAAGAGGAGTAATAGATAACTGAGTAGTAGAGAAAGCAGAGAAGGCATAGCCAAGTCCACATAAATACCAGTGAATTTTGTCAAGGTCATCAATCGGACAACCCATGGCAGCAAGCTGGTCACAAAAAGATTTAAATTCATGAGAGAACTTAGCAACACTTTTATCAGCTTTCTTCAATTGTTGTAGCTCATCTTTAAAGCGAAGTTCTCATGATTTGGAACGATTGCTGAAGTTGTTCTCCAAATTAGACCAGACAACATGCGAAGAAGTCAAGCCAACAACCGTGGACAGAGCCTCTTCCGTCAGCGAAGCAAAAATAAGACTCATGATCAGTTGATCTGTTTGCTGCCATTAAGCAAATTTTGGATTTACAGTGGCAGAGGCATCCTACCCAATGGTAGTAGGTGGAGATCAGAGAGAGCCATCCACATAACTAAGAAGGTTCTGACATTGAAGCAAAGGTAAAACTTGACTATGCCAAAGAAGGTAGTTGGAGGATGATAATTTGATGGTTAGGAGGTGGACCATAGTGTTGAAAGAAAAGGTGGAGGAAGGGGTGTCAGAGGCCATTGGATCGAAGGAGGTAAGTCCAAAAAAGGCTCTCTGATACCATGAAAAGGTAAAGACAAAAACCACCGCACTTTACTTGGTGGCACGCATATTGTATTTATATAATATTATGTACAATTTGACAGCTAGATGATTTACAACAGAGTCAGACTATCCATCTATGCTATAGGCTATAATCAAGGGATTGCCTAGAATCATGTGATTGTGATATGGTGAGATTTGCTGAATTACTTGAGACGTGATTTTTGGATCCTTCCATGACCGTAAAAAAAAGCAACCCATAAGATGTGTTAAACTCGTGTTATGGTACCCAAGCCCGTAAGTACCAGCTTGCATCTATGCGAACCAACCCAAAATTTCATGCAACTCCTAATAATTTTGCAAGTTTGTGAGAGGGTGCAAATGTTTTACTGAAAAAGAGGCTTGAACAAGATGAAGGTCTTGACGGTGGCTTCCGATTTGCTGCGCCTGGAGTGGTTTTTCAGTGGTGGCCAATTTAGTTTATGGAGGCTATAGTACTGAGAGAGTATGAGGAGCAGCGAGGAAGGAAGTATATAATGTGAGTTAGCTTCTTGATAGTTTTTGCGCTGATTGTGAAAGGGTAGGGAGCTGTGACTTCCAGTGCTTTGGCCTTCGTTGGTGGGTTTTTACGGAGTATGGTGAGCTATTTCACATCGTGAGGTAGAGCTAGATTGTAGAAAGGGACATACGATTGGGTAAAATAGAGTTTAAGCATGGCTTGAGGCTTAGGTGCTGCGGTGACCTTGGTGCAGTGGCTGGGAGGAGCTGGCTTCCAGTCTTGGCTGGTGGAGGTGCTGCGGTGACCTTGGTGCAGTGGCTTTGGGAGGAGCTGGCTTCCAGTCTTGGATTCTCTTGGTGGTTGGTGGCATAGGTAAGGGCTACGTGCAGCCCTAAGGGTGTCGTAGAAGGGCAGGACCATAGCTTGGGGTTGTTTCTATAGTGGCAAGGTTCGATCAATTACTTCTAATGGGACTTGCTTCCAAGAGGGTGTCGAACGTTAAGTTGTTGAGTTGCATGAATTGTGAAAAGAAGGGCAGTGCCTTGCAATGGAGCCTGAAAGTGTAGCAGGGCTGGTTATATGTGCAACAGTGAGCTTTCATAGTTCAATGGCCATGGGGATTTGACGTGAATTTGTGGCTTACTAGTCATCCATGGGGGAGGAAGCTTTCTAGGGTGGGTTGTTTCATGGGGTAGCTGCCATGTTTTCTCATGGTGTAAGTTTGTATGTGTGGCAACCCTAAACACTTCACACATTGATCCAAGCTTCCTTTCGCTTCTCACATCCAATGGCATATATAACACAATCCTAGACCAAGCATAAATGTAGAATCTTAAGCTAGCCTTGTTGCTTAAATATTACACATTTATGCATAAAAACATCTTCTACACAATCATACACAATCTGTCCAACTATGTAGCCCATAGATCTTATGCATTTTCAATCCATAAACCATACACATACATATATACATCCATAAACGTACATCCAACGTAGGAAGGTAGGTCAACTTCTAAGACAGTGCTAGATAATGGGGAGTAAATGTTGTGTGTGTGAGACATTGCATCATTTATGTAATCTTATTTTCGTATTTCTACAAGCATAAATAAATATTTCCAATATTATGTTTCTAGCTATATTTACTTGATAATTTCTGATGTTTTTAGCATTTTCGATGCATTTAACTATTTTCAGCTACTGATGATGATATCTTGTGGAGTTTGGATACCTCTGTATGTGTGTGTGTCTATTGATTCAGCGAGAGTCTATCATCATTGTACGGGATAGATAATTCCTTGAGATCATTCTGCAAAGAGTTACTACGTACATCACACGAGAATGAGAATGCCTCGTGGGGAGTAGGGTGGAACGATGTCATACTTGGCATTATCTGATCGTTAGGATGTGGGATCCCCCAAAGTATCACGTGCTGGTGTCTTTGTGTCCGTTGCGGCTAGATAGGGTAGCATCCCTGGGGCAACAAGTTTCAGTGCGTGCCTACGAGCAAGTGTGTGCCTATGAGTAAGTGATATTATAATGACCCGGCCCAATAATTCTAAGGTTGAAATATTGATAATTATCATTTAGCCTAAATTATATTTAATGGGCCATATTGGATAAGTCCACGAGTGATAAATTATTGAAGTTGATTAGGAATTTTAATTAGGCTCAATAACAAGGTTAAATCCTAATTATTATTTATTAAACAAGTTAGACTCATTTTAGAATTTAAATATTGGCCATTAGAAGTTTATTTCAATTTAAAATTATCATTGATTGAAGTTCCCTACACAGTCTCAATCACTCCCAATACTACATTAAATGAACTACTAGAGTATGTTTTTAATTTCAAATACACTAGGATTACAATTCTAGAATCTTCTTCACCTTAAAATTCCTAAACCCAACCCATACCATCACTCGCATGGTATAAAATCCTATAGATAGAGTCTTGGGTTCCAGCCTACACAACCACTCCTCACCTCTCGAGTTCCAGCCTCTCTCTCCTAGTATAAACTCTGTCTTCCTCTTTATCTTACACGTGGTAGAATGTTTGTTAGATGATTGGAACCCGAGAGGTGAGGAGTGGCTGTGTAGGTGGTCCAAAAGTGTGCATAGCAGCTACTATGGAGTTGCGGGTTCTTGGAACTTACAACGGAGGATACGGTCCGGATTCTATGTTGATTGTGTTGAATTACCTTAAAAAGATGAATATACACAAATATGACAAAAAAAGCTTAATCTTCATTAAATTGGAGCAATTTTAGTTTATTTTTCCTAGATCATCTACTTACGCTCATTTTTGCTTTCTTAGGAAATATATGTTTCAAGTTTTGGAAGTGATTCTGAATTCAGTTTTCACCAAATTTTTGGCAAGATTCTTATTTACTTACATATTTAATCTTCATGCAATAACTTGGATTTTTCCTTTTTGAAAAAGTTCACATAATTTTGGATTTTGAAACTATTTAACCTAGCTTGTGGGCTTCATGAAAAAATTTCAAATTTATCACTAATCAATATTTTTCAGAGTTTTCTCTCTATTTTGCATCTTTTCTAAATCACAATCCCTAGTTTTTTTATGATTAACCATCCATCAGGATAATCCTAATTTTGTCTGGCGACAGTTGGCATCAAAGCTCTAGCGTTTTCCTAAGATAATTTCTCATCAATTCTCATGTTGGTGGTAGAGGTCGTGGTTGTCGTGGGCAAGTTCCAAATGAGGAAGCCCTCATTGTGAGGGTCCTACCTAACGCAAAAGGGTATAGACTATTTGTGAGGTTGAAGGAAAGGTAAAGATGAGAAGCACTCCAATGGTCTTAAGAACCAGCAGCAGGAGACACCAAGTGTAGCAAGTCCAACATCTGGGCGAGCAGACACCACATGAGAATCCGGCTAATATGTCCCAAAATGAGATAGAGATGAGGAACTTGGCCATGGCAAATGAGTTATAAAAGTCATCTCCCTTTAGGATAGAATAAGAAATCCTAGGGAGAAATGAGCTCGGGCGAGTTGTGCACTAACCTCCTAAGGCGAGAAAGGGTTATTTGCCAAAAGGAACTACGAACAACTACTGATGCAACCAGTCATGAGAACTTTATTGGATAGCACGAAAGAGTTCAAAAGGGTGTGAATATCATATTCAAAGCCATACCCCATCTGAAGGGTCTTGTGAGGAGTAGGCTTGCAATTAAAGGTGAAGGCACAACAAGTCGTGTCAACTGGACGCAAAAGCATGGCTCAACGACATGGGGAGAACCCGATGTAGGAGTTGGCAAACTATATGGGTGTGTGGGCCATACCTTGATTACCTATCTCTATCATCCTGCAGTATGATATGATAGGGATGAAAGACTCCAATCCAAGCATACCTGGAGTTAGAGATACGTCAAAAAGGACATTTGACATCCCCACTCTATTTAAAGAGTTTTGACGTGGGGCAAGATCTCACTTTTGAGACCTTATTCACGGAAAGAGCTTGAGAAGGTGACTGCTGCAGAAAAGCGAGGAGCAAAGAGACAACAAGGAGACTTCCAATGTAGGAAGGTAGGTTAGCTTCTAAGACAGTTGATACCCTCCAAAATAGTGCTTCCAAGTATAAAAGCAAATTTAGGATATAGTGGGAGTGTCCAAGGTCATTTCCACTGGGATGACTATATCAACATAATTCAGCAAAGTTCCAACAAAATAAAATGAATTCAATCAAGAGGAGTTGGAGTATGGTAGAACAAATCTCCTTTTAGAAGTTGATTTGTTCTTAATTTTTGAAAGATCAAGGATAACTTGAGAGCACTGAATTTATGCAAAATGTGGGATGATGTAATGGTTTGACAAATTAAGCAAGGGTTTGTAATTAACCTAAAGAAAACATTAGTATAAAACTAGAACTACAGTCTTAATGTTTAGAACGAGGCGAATAAGAATACAAAACAACTTTCCAGATCTCATAAACTGAAACTGTATTTATCAAAGAGTGTAGATACTAGGATTACAGGGTTAGGATTTCCTCTTCCATCAGGTTATAATTGATGGGTGCATCTGCTTATGCTAATTCAATCAAGAAATTAACACTTTGAAATAAAACATCCATTATTACTCAGATTAAAAACACCGAAAGAAATGAAACCCTCACTGTATTGTCATCCACATTCATCTAAAGACTCAAAGGTTGATGGATTCTTGATTATTTCAAGGTCCTGTTGTGCCAAGAGTCTACAACAGGTCAAGAACAAGAAATCCCTTTAACCCGATAGCAGATAAGGCATGAAAATACAACAACAAGTTTAGGTTAAATGCAACAACAACAGATAACAATCTGCAACGGTGAAAGAAAACCCTTTCCTCTGCAACCCTAGCTATAAAAATTAGCCACGAATCATCATGGGTTAGATGATTCGAAAACCCTAGTAGCAAACAAAAAGAATTCCAACAATTGTTCTAAAAATATAAAGACAGAATAAAGATTGTAAAATGTGGTTCTGAACCCCCTTTTCTCTCTTGTGCCGTCTCTCATTTTATCCCCCTTTCTCATCATCTCCTTCCTTCTTTCTCTTCTAGCCGTTTCTCTTCGATTCCTGTTTCTGCCCTCTGGAGGATGGGATCCTTCTCGATACTTCTTGTTGTAGTGAGGAAAAGCCACAACAGATTCCTTGGATGGCTTTTGAGCTCGGGGCTGGGCCGAAAGTTTGATGAGCCTCTTGGGCTTAACACTTGGAACTGGGCCTTCTAACCTGTAGATAAAACATTTGGCCCATCAGTAGCTATGTAAATAATGGATTTATTCTTTTAAACTTGTAAAACCAAAAGTCAAAGCTTTTGTCTAAAAATCTCACTTTTAATCTTAGTTTTGGACAAATTCAGACTCAATTTACCCTTTGTATGCATATATTTTATTCAAAATATCTCGACAATCCCACCCCCCCAACTTACCTTTTGCTAGTCTCTTAGCAAATGTAATGTTTGGTTACAAATCGTGATGTTTCAAATCCCCTCTTCTATCGTTCATGGAGGTAAGTCACCAATCAGACACAACTCAAAAAAATACAATAGACATTTTAGTTCTAAAAAGGATTTTATGCACTGAACTGTCTAATAACCAAAGTATGCATCCAAACAAGGTGAGTACTACTGAGTACCGTGTTATAATAATAAGTGTAGATTCCCAGATTGACCACCAGAAGTCATTAATTGTCTCATCCATAGCAGCTGTTGAAGTGAAGCTCTAAGGTTTCTCTCTAATTCAAAACTATTGTAATAGTGGCTTTCACATTACTACACTTTAAAAGATCTTTCCATACAAAGAGTCCCGGAAGCAGGCAGCCTTTTCTATTACACTAATTTTTTTTTTTTTTTTAATTCTAGATCCCTGGCTTGTCCCTTTTCTCAAGTATAAATAATTTACTAGCACTCTTCCTAAGCCAATAGGATATGGTTCGTTAGAGAGTTTAAACAATTGCTTAGTCTGATTAGTTTAATAACCATAAAGTGTCATTCCAAGTCGTCTACGTGTAAGTGGTGTCAACACTTAGCAGAAATCCCTTACATGATACAAATTCTTGGTTTAAGAGACATGTTAACATAAATAAACCCCTTTCTTGACCCAAACTTCTACAAGCTTTCATTTCATCACGTCTTGTAACAGCCAGTTAGAAATTTATTGGTAGAATTTCTATTGACTTTAAAAATCTCGTGAAAACCTCATAAGTTTTTACGAATCGACCAATCGCACAGGTTTTAGTCTGTCAACATAGTTAGTGTTATCACTCACTATGGTGCTAGAAATATGAGTTTAATTATTTGAGGTAGTTAGAAGTGTTAGAATGCGTTATGGTCTACGCCATTAGACTCAGTGGATTATTTAAGATTTTATGGCGAAATAGCCTATTTTCATAATTCCGGACGAAACGTCTGCTGAAAATTGTGAAATTATTTTTAGGGGCACTTCGGGGTTGAATTTCGTTAAACGATTTTCACTATAGGTTAATATGAATATTTAGAATTTTTTAGTACTAAGTTTATTATGAATTTTTTTGAGTGAATAGTAACCTCGATAAGCGCACCCAGTGTAGTGTTTTCAAAATCACAGTGTGAAATGTCCAAATTAGGTTGGAGGAGTTTTATTTGGACACTTGGCAAGATCTTAGCCACACATAGTGAATAATATTAGAGACTTGGTAGGTGGTACAAAGAGGAACCATTAGATGGATTTGCAAAGGAAGTCAAGGTGTGCCATCATGTCACTTAAGTAAAACTTTGTTTCATCTGATTAGCCAAATTGTGCAAAACCAAAGAGGGTTTCAACCCTAGCAAAACCCTAAACGGTTGAAATCCAATTGAAACCCCAAAAGCTTGGTTGAAACTGAAATCCTAAACTTTTTGCTCAAACCCTAAAGTTGGTCTCAAAACCTTTTTAACCCGATTTCTAGCAGTGTTTAATCACCTGATTAAATCACTTTCACATGCTATTAATTAATCAAATCCTTGTTATGACATCATTATCCAACCTTTTAAACCTTGGAAATTTGATTGGGCCAAGAAAAATTGGTTTTGGGCTTGATAGCATCTCAAACCCTAACCAAACCCCCTTTATACCCCAAATTGAAGCCCACTTGGTGGGGCCCACCAAGGCCCACGAAATTGGCCACCTTGGCAAAGCTTCTTGGAGAAGTTTCCTCCCCCACATGGCAGACCATCCACTACCATTGGCTGCACCCAATAGTGCCTTGATGTGAAGGAGAAATCCACTCCATCAACCTCCATCTTTCACAGCTGTTGTAGGCAGTCTTTGCCCCTCACTATTCTCCACTTTATGTCACATAGCCACCTCCAATCAAGGGTCATTCCAGCCCACAACTTCCCCCTCCAGGAGTCTATAGTCGTGCAAGGCACTTTTCATTCATTTTATTACTTCTTTTTCCCCGTTCTTAGAGAGAAACCTAAAAGAGCTCTCTCGGACAGATTTCTGGGACATTTTGCATGGCCGTTTTAGACCCTTTGTAAGTATTTTCCCAAGATGATTCCTTCACATAAGTTGTTTGTATTTGAGTCTAGTTTCCATGGATATCTTATTAGTATCATTCCATGCTCATTTGATATGTCAAAAGTATTTTTAACTATGAAAAGATCATTATGGGCGTGAAACTGGAGAGTATGTTATGTTTTGGGAGTTTTGACCAAGCTAATGGACATATCTTGGTCCGAAAGTTTTATGGAGTGTTTTTAACATGTGTTTATGAATGTTCATTGAGGTTTTGTTCCATGAATAAAGCTTTTGATGATAGATTTTCTTAGAGTTAGAAACTTGAAAACTGGAAGTGGAAAAACAGTTTATGTTTTGTGAAAGTTTGAATATTTCGTGGTTTAATGTTATTCCAAAGGCTTTGATATTTTTATATGATGATCCTAAGCCTCTTATATACATGTTAGGATGTTATTTCAAAGATATTTAGTATTATTTTTAAAGATATGATTTTTTATGCAAGAGGATTTCGGTTAGGCCTAAAATTTGATGTTTTTGAGTTAGATCCATGTTTTATTAAATTTTAGCCATATGATTTTAAGTTTGATGGTTGGATCTTCTTTAGGACACATTTTTAAACCATGTGATGTGTTATTTTGAAGATTACATGTCTTTAAGCCATGGATCAAGAGATTGATCAAAGTTAGTTGGAAAAAACAGTTTCTGTTTTGGACTAAGTTTAAAACCAAAAACTCCAAGTGTTGTTTTTTGATTTTTGGTGAGTTTGGTTTGATGATTTAAAGCATGTTTGATCTTAGGATGATGTTATGAATATGTTATAAGTAAGATTTGATTTTTTTGAATTCTTGGAGATGTTTTTAATAAGGCCAAAACTTGTGATTTAAGGTTTACTTTTTGTTAAAAAGTTTGGGTCTTTTTGCAAAACGTTTGGTGTTGATAATTAGCTTTTTCTTAATGGATATTTTTTAAGTGTGTTTTTAAACTTAGGATAGGAAGACCTTTGTTACAAGATTTTGGTTTATTCATGAGTTTTGAAACTTGAAAGAATTGCAACCAAAATCAAGACAAATGGCCAATATGGATTTCGACCATAGTGAGTTTTTTATAGTTGTGATTGTTTTTAAATTTTTCTGAGTTGATATTTGAGTTTGGGACAAAATTTACATGAGGAATGTAAATTTTGGTAATTTTTGGAATTAGGATGTCAAATCCTTAAGTTAGGGGTAAAATTGTCATTTGTCCACATGTAGAGGGTAAAATGGTAATTTTACTATAAGTTGTCTCTTTTCACATTTCTAATTGTTAGTAATTAATTTCTAACTTTTAGAATATCCTCTTACAGTTCCTCGTGTTTCGCGCTTTATTCTAGTAGAATGCGACGATCGAGGTAAGTTAGATTTTAACTTACTATCAGTTTAATGTGTATGAGTGATAAGTAAGGAAACTAAAGAGTATGTATGCATGTTATCATATGTGTCATGCCAAGTCATTACATATTTATCTGTTACACAGAATTTATTCTGTCATGAATTATTCATCTGTTACACAAGATATTATGTCACGTATTGCTATACATTGCAAGTATGTCATGTAAGTATACCATCTATTACATGTATTTCATGTCACATAATATTCACTGTCACATGTTACGTCATGTTAAGAAATGTTGTCTGTTATATGGTATGCTATGTTACGAAATGTTGCATGTTACATGTATGCCATATTATGAAATGTTCTCTGTTACATTTATGTCTCGAAGTATGTCATGTCTATCGTTTTACGTTCATGTCACGTTATGCTACGTCAGGACTTCTGTCTTTTATGTCACGTTCATGTTACGTCACGTTACAAAATGACATGTATGCCAGTTAAGTCATTCATGTCAATCACGACCCTAAGCGCTAGGATAGGGTAATATCCTAGTGGAACTCCTTTGTTCAAGCTGGAGTGTCTAAATAGGTGTGAAATTCCCTGAGTTGATGAAGTACAATCAACAGGTTGCGAATGGGGCCTAATTAGCTGTCACCAAAGCGCGCCAGGCACTAACGCCGATGGTGCCACACATTATGTTACATGTGTCCATAACAAGTGTGGCACAAACAAATAAGTCATGGGGCCACAACAACTGTGGAGCATGAAGTATGGGGCCACAACAACTGTGGATCATACACTACGTGAGACACATCAATTGTGACACGTAGAATACGTGGGACCACAACAATTGTAGAGTACGTATTAACGCACTCACAGCTGGTATAGACACCTATGATATGATGCGGTAATCAGCACGTATTTTTGTTTTTTGTTTTTTTTGCAAGAAAAATTATGTTTTACTAGTAATCCCTGGCAACGGTGCCAAAAACTTGATACTCTCCAAAATAGTGCTTCCAAGTATAAAAGCAGATTTAGGATATAGTGGGAGTGTCTAAGGTCATTTCCACAGGGATGACTATATCAACATAATTCAGCAAAGTTCCAACAAAATAAAATGAATTCAATCAAGAGGAGTTGGAGTATGGTGGAGCAAATCTCCTTTTCGAAGTTGATTTGTTCTTAATTTCCGAAAGATCAAGGGTAACTTGAGAGCACTGAATTTATGCAAAATGTCGGATGATGTAATGGTTTGACAGATTAAGCAAGGGTTTGTAATTAACCTAAAGAAAACATTAGTATAAAACCAGAACTGCAATCTTAATGTTTAGAACGAGGTGAATAAGAATACAAAACAACTTTCCAGATCTCATAAACTGAAACTGTATTTATCAAAGAGTGTAAATACTAGGATTAAAGGGTTAGGGTTTCCGCTTCCATCAGGTTATAATTGATGGGTGCATCTGCTTATGCTAATTCAATCAAGAAATTAACACTTTGAAATAAAACACCCATTATTACTCAGATTAAAAACACCGAAAGAAATGAAACCCTCATTGTATTGTCATCCACATTCATCTAAAGACTCAAAGGTTGATGGATCCTTGATTATTTCAAGGTCCTGTTGTGCCAAGAGTCTACAACAGGTCAAGAACAAGAAATCCCTCTAACCCGATAGCAGATGAGGCATGAAAATACAGCAACAAGTTTAGGTTAAACGCAACAACAATAGATAACAATCTGCAATGGTGAAAGAAAACCCTTTCCTCTGCAACCCTAGCTATAACCGTTTCTCTTCGAATCCCGTTTCTGCCCTCTGGAGGATGGGATCATTCTCGATACTTCTTGTTGTAGTGTGGAAAAGCCACAACAGATTCCTTGGATGGCTTTTGAGCTCGGGGTTGGGCCGAAAGTTTGATGAGCCTTTTGGGCTTAACACATGGAACTGGGCCTTCTAACCTGTAGATAAAACATTTGGCCCATCAGTAGCTAGGTAAATAATGGATTTGTTCTTTTAAACTTGTAAAACCAAAAGTCAAAGCTTTTGTCTAAAAATCTCACTTTTAATCTCAGTTTTGGACAAATTCAGACTCAATTTACCCTTTGTATGCAGATATTTTATTCAAAATATCTCGACAATCAACAGTGTTGGATAATGGGAAGTGAATGTTGTGTGTGTGAGACATTACATCATCTCTGTAATCTTATTTTCCTGCTTCTGCAAGCATAAATAAATATTTCCAGTATTATGTTTCTAGCGATATTTACTCGATAATTTCTGATTTTTTGGCATGTTCGATGCTTTTAACTATTTTCAGCTACTGATGATGATATCTTGTGGAGCTTGTATACTTTTGTGTGTGTGTGCATGTTGATTCAGCGAGAGTCTATCATCATTGTACGAGATAGATAATTTCTTGAGACCATTCCGTGAAGAGTTACCATGTACATCACACGAGAAGGAGAATGCCTTATGGGGAGTAGGGTGGAACGATGTCATACTTTGCCTTACCTGATAGTTAGGATGTGGGATCCCCCGAAGTATTACGTGTTGGTGTCTTTGAGTCCATTGCGACCATGTAGGGTAGCGTCCCCGAGGCAACAAGTTTCAGTGTGTGACTATGAGCAAGTGTTTGCCTACGAGCAAATGATATTGTAATGACCCAGCCCAATAATTCTATGGTCGGAATATTGATAATTTTTATTCAGCCTAAATTATATTTAATGGGTCATATTGGATAAGCCCACAAGTGATAAATTATTGAGATTGATTAGGAGTTTTAATTAGACTCAATAAATAGATTAAAACCTATTTATTATTTATTAAATAAGTTAGACTCCTTATAGAATTTAAATATCAACCATTTGAAACTTATTTCAATTTAAAATCATAACCGATTGAAGTTCCCTATACAGTCCTAGTCACTCTCAATCCTACATTAAATGAACTACTTGAGTATGTTTTTAATTTCAAACACACTAGGAGGATTACAATTCTAGAATCTAATTCCTAAACCCAACCCATACCATCACTGGCATAGTATAAAATCCTATAAATAGAGTCTCGCCACCATCATCTCTTCCTCCTTCCTACTCACAACCATCTTCATCCTCCATTGCACCGTGATCAATTTTGTGTCAAAAATTTGAGGAAGCAACACTATAAGGTAAGTAGCTTGATCATAAATTAGGCTTAGCATATGTTAGCTAGTTATATATATTATTATTAAAGCTAGTTCTTTGGAAGCCAGTGTTTACGTACCACTCATGTCATGATATTTGCAAGCACGTCATTCATCATATTTCATTTTGCATATTATAGTTATGTATGTATTATGCATCTCACGTTGCATAAGACACGTAAGCTTTCATTAGATAAAGTGTAAGATAAAGATCAGATAAATCAGATGGCCATTCAAATGCATGGTACCAATGTAATCAGGGTGGATGTGCAAGCCACAGACTCAAGTGTGGTCCACCATAGTATTTTATCAGATCAAATTAGCGGTTCCCCTTGTAGCCATAGGATGTGGGACCGGTGCATAACCTTGTCCATAGGGTTAAGTATGTTGACCAGTCGGACAAGTTAGTTAAGTTAAATAATTCAGATCAGTCAATATACCAGAAATATTTTCAAGTCATGCATGTCTTCAGCATATTTATGAACAATCATGGTTTTAATCTCATCATGAAATAGTTTATGAAAACCTTATGAATGTTTACATTATGATGGGTTTCTTACTAAGTTATCGACTCATTTTAGTTTATTTTTTTGTAAACCACCTTAGGTCAGAATATTTATGAAGGTAGAGCTACAGGACGAGACTTAGTCTAATGAGGCGTGACAATGGCCTAGATCATGTACAGAGATTTTAAGTTGTGATTTTTATGGCACATATTTTGAAAAAATTTAATAAATGCTTCCTCGTACTCTCATTTATGATTTCAGCATTTTAAAACAAAACAACTTTATTTATTATAAGGACTCTTTATACTTGGCACTTCCTTAAGAAAAAAAATATTTTTATGTCAGGTTTAGTAGTAGCAATCCAGCCTCTGTGATTTTCTAAAAAAATGACGTATTTCTTAACTGTGGGGAGTGAGGTGTTACATATATAGCATGATAGATTGGATACTCTAGCACTAAGGTTGATCTATGCTTAGGATGGTGAGGTGGGATAGTATGTAATAGGCTTGGGTTTTGCGGCAAGAATTCACAATGGCGCGACCCAGAACTCAGTGAGAAGAGCGAACGATGAGTGGTCCTGAAAGAGGATCGTTTGATGGAGGAAGAGACAAAGTGTTAGCTAGAGCATTAAATTGAATATATAATATGATGGAACAAAAATACGAGATGTGTTCCCGTCATATGCAAGTCCAGTCGGTAGGAACCCCCAGAGAAGAAGGAAGGGGATATATGTATGAGCGATTTATGGCTCATTGCTATCTGGGATTCTTCAGAAATGAGGGAGCATAGAATGGGGATGCACCGAGGAACCACGAGAATGATATCATGGGCAAGGTTCAAGAAGGAATTTGATGACTATTATTTCCTGGAGATTATAAGGAAATTGAGGTCAAAAGATTTCGCTAATTTGGTCCAAGGGAATATGACGGTAGAACAATACATTGCCAGATTTATGGAATTAGGAAGGTTTGCTCTTCACCTTATTTCTATGGAAGCCATGAGGGCAGAACGATTCCCAATGGGTTAGGATCCCACATTAGAATGCAAGTAGCTTGCGTAGAAATTACGGATTTCCATAACTTGTTCATAAGGTGTCCATAGTTGAGCGGGAGCAGTGGAATTTGTTGGCTGTATCCCCAACTCTGAAGAGGCAAAGGGAGTAGTTTAGGAGCCCCACATAAGTTCATATCTAGAGTCGATGGGTGACCACCAGTTGTTCTAGGATCGTGAACGGGTGGACAAATACCAATATGTAATGTTTATCATTGAGCTCATGAAGGAGATTGCTGACATGCTTGAAACTTGTGCTATACATGTGGTCAGACAAGACATTTTGCTCAGGATTGTCCTCAAGCACCTCTGATATAATGAATGATGCCAAGATGAGGATGTGGAGGTTTAAGGCAGCTGGTGCAAGCTAGTGTGTATGCATGTACCCCAAGAGAAGTTGACAAAAAGGTGGTGGAAGCACAAGAAATTGATGTTATCACAGGTACGAGGTTTTACACGTTGTAGTTAAATTCCTTTATAGGAACTCCTTGCATTTATTAAGTAGTGGCGATTATCATAGGAAGGGTTTGGGTGTCGCACGTCTATGCTAGCGCTTTGTTTTGACTCGAAAGCTTCCTAATCATTTGTATCTTCGACAATGGTTAAACTGGCTAGCCTTCAAATGCAACCAATGAGCCAAAGGATCACCATGGCTCTATCGAATGAGGAGACAATATTCTGTACTAAGGTAGTTAAGGGATGTCCGTTGGAAGTAGGGGGATTGACTTTCGAGGCCGACTTGATTGTGTTCAATCTGCTAGGATTTGACATTATTTGAGAATGAATTGGTTACTCAGGCACTTTGTGAGTATAGATTTTCATTTGAGGACTATAACCTTTCAAGCATCGAGAATAAAAGCTAGGCCTTTTAAGGGAAGTAAACTATGTGTCTTATCGGAGGTTGTCACCTCAATGCAAGCTAGGAAAGAATTGGCAAAAGGGGTTGAGGCAGAGGCTTGGCTAGTGCACTTGACCTTGAGAAAAAGAGTGAATAAGGAAGTGGTGGACATACTGGTAGTAAGAGAATTCCCTAGAATTTTTGAGGATTTGCCAGGTTTTCCCCCTGCCAGGGAAATCGAATTTGCAATTGACCTAGAACTAGGAACTATTCCAGTTCATAGGGCACCCTATAGAATGACCCCAACGGAACAGTTCATTAGACTCATGTCCTCACCTTGGGGAGCACCTGTACTATTTGTAAAAGAATTCAAATAAACTTCTACATAAGTTATTGGTAAAAGAATTCATTAGACTTAGTACCTCACCTTGGGGAGCACCTGTACTATTTGTGAAGAAGAATGATGGAACCCTTAGAATGTGTATCAATTATAGGGAGTTGAATAAGGTGACCATCAAGAATAGGTACCCACTACCTAGAATTGATGACCTATTCGACCAACTTCAAGGAGCTTCAATCTTTTCCAAGATCGATCTTAGGTCGGGATACCATCAACTGAGGATTAAGGAAAGTGACTTGTCTAAGACGACTTCTTAGACCAGATACGGTCACTACGAGTTCACTGTAATGCCTTTTAGGTTGGCAAATGCCCTAGAAGCTTTCATGCATCTTTTGAATAGAGTGTTCCGACCATTCTTGGAATTATCTGTTGTAGTATCCATAGATGACATCCTGATATATTCTCATAATGTTGAGGAACACAGGGATCACTTGAGGATAGTGTTAAGGACCCTTCAAGAACACCAATTGTATGCCAAACTAAGTAAGTGTGAGTTCTAGTTAGAATAAGTACGACTTTTTGGTCACCTAGTGATGGGGGAAAGAATCATAGTAGACCCCAGTAAAGTGGAGGCAATAATGGATTGGAAATTACCTACCATCGTACAAGAGATTAGAAGTTTATTTGAGTTAGCCTATTAGTATTGTAGATTCTTGGAGGGATTTTCCAAGTTATTAAGCCCTCTCATAGTGTTGACTTGGAAGGATGTTAAGTTCATCTGGACTAAGCGGTGTGAGCAAAGCTTTGAGGAATTGAAGAGTAGATTAACTACCGCCCCTATTTTGGCACTACCAGAACCGTCCAAACTTTGGAGGACATGCTAAGGGCTTGCATACAATAATAGCTATTAGGAAACTATCCAGATGACCCCTTATGAGGCACTTTATGGGAGGAAATGTAGATCACCTATCTATTGGGATGAGATAGGGGATGCCCAGTTACTTGGACATGAGATAGTCTAAGAAATGACGGAGCAAGTCAAACTCATATAAGCAAGGATGACTACTACCCAAAGTAGATAGAAGAGTTACACTGACTCTATAAGGAGAGAGCTAGCTTTTGAGGAAGGCAATTGGGTGTACCTCAAGGTATCCCCAATGAAAGGTGTTAAGAGATTTGGGCTAAAAGGGAAGCTAAGCCCAAGATATATTGGACCATATCAGGTGATAGAAAGGGTTGGCCCAGTAGGGTATCGAGTTTGGTTATCGATACAATACAAAGGTATTCACAACGTATTCCACATCTCATTGCTTAGGAAAAGTTTTGGGGACTAGGAAGCTGGAGTAATTAAACCAAACCTGGTTTAGTTAAAACCAGGATGGGTGGGAACAATCCTATTCTTTTAAGGTCTCTTGGGATATTTTTTGATTAGATGTTTAGGTTGGCCACACCCGAAACAAAGCCCTAAAGTAAGTCTACACTCATCTCCATGGTTTCTACTACACATTCCACATATTGGGTATGTGGTCGGCATCTAACACTTGCTAGCGGTAGTGTTATTACTCCGAGGCTTAGAGGGGCTGTCTTTCTTCATATGGCTTAACTGACCACAGTAAAACAAGCCTTTGAAGTGAGCCAATGCCATCTTTCCCGATCTGACCAGTGATGTTTCCTAATTCTCTTGTCAACCAATGTTGTTATTGACTTTGGAATAGCTCTTGCTGCAGTTTCATCATTTTTGATAGTTGACGAATGGCCTCTGTCACGTCATGTCCTCCATCCATGGAAGGGTGTTGCTTCTCCTGATTACCCTGTTCGACTAGATTTCTTGTCGGGCTATTGTGAGCCATGTGTTTCAAATCAGATCAAATTAATCTTCCGAACTTGCACTCAATTTATAACCCAATATAAGATAAGATCATTATAAAAAAATTGTAGGTTCATCGTCTTCAAATCTCGTAAAACTTTGGCACCTGAATGTCTCCTAATCTATATGGTAGATTGAATCAAGCTCCCCTCCTAATATTTGTAAACCCAAAAACTTCAGGTATGATTAAACTCATATACTAAGCCTATAGAGATTAAAACTCATATACTAAGCCTATAGAGCTTAAAACTTCAAATCCTAATATAAATCTTTCCTTAAAATCTTCAATTTCTAAAACCTTAACTCTCTCGAGTGATCCGAGACTGTTACCTTCCTTAAATCAAGACTTTCATTTATGTTCCATGATCTGGACAGTTGGGCCATGTTGCCTCTGTTATGCGGCCAATGCTGTCATGTTTTCCTACTCCAACACTTTAGTTTGATCAAGCCTAAATATCTGCTATCCAAGCCAAAACAAAGAACTAATAAAAGACTAAAATTCCAATCCGACATTCTGGTACAATTCCTAGAGACATGTGGGTTGAACCCAGAGACGTATTGCTGTGATTCCATCCTGTGATACCCTCAACTCTCGCTTGGGATTTGATGGAGCTTGAAGTGTCGGGACATGCAACATAAGGTTACATAACCCCGTTCATGACAATTAAAGATGTAGTGCACCTAGCATGATTTAATAGTATGCAATATTCGCAACGGATAATTTTTGTCTTTGAACAAAATAATATACCAGAAGTACTATATCTCAAAAAAATGAACATACTTCACATAATGAAAGATATCCAAAATGGTTACAACACTTGTTCAATAGGTCTGTAACAACATAAGTACTGGAGACATAACTCCATAAATGTAACTTGAAAAAAAACTGCAGCATTAAGTTGCTAAGCTGGTGATGCAGCTCTGCTATGATGTCTAAGATCACGTCCAAAATGTGGATAATAGAAGTTATCAGTTCCACCTCATCGCCGTCTCGCTGCGAACAACTCAACCTCATTCAGTAGACTGGGCACAGGTCTTTTAGATCTTGATACATCATCTACCATTCTAGGGGGAATAGTAGATGGGACTACCAAGTGAGCTTTGTTTGCAAATCTCAGCAAGTAAACTACTAAGTTACCAATAGTATACGTATGCATGCATGATAGTAAAATGACATTCATGCATCGTGACATGTTGGCAAATAGAATAACATGTACTTGAAAAATGACATGAAAGTGTCTCATGGGGTTACTACGATGTCCTTGTCTCATGGAGTTGCCACGATATTCTTGTCTCATGGAGTTGCCACGATGTTCATGTCTCATGGAGATACCATAATAGTGTAGTCTTGTCTTATGGGATTATGATGATTTATTAACAACGGCTTGAAAAATATTTCATGACAAACTCAATGTATGTGACATGGCATGGCTTGTAGCAAAATGAACATGTGACAATTGACATGTCATATCAAGGCATGTAACAGATAAGCATGTACTGTAACAAATGACATAGCATGACATACTATAAAAATTTATAATAATCATAATAAACATGGAAATGATTTCTTACCACAACACATACTTAAATACACCGAGAGTAAGATAGAAGCCAACTTATAGATTTTTCACAAGGAGAAAGTGTTGTGTAATGTTAAGCGATGGTAAAAAGATCGTGAACTGAAACGAGATGTTTCTACGGTTAGAAAATCTCACTAAATACTTATAAACATATAAATTTACTAACTTTGGCTAAACTGCAAATTTACCCCTCTATTTGTGAAAAATTACAATTTTGCCCCTAAAATAAGATTTTGCATACTAACTCCAAATCTTACCAAAATTTATATTTCTCATGTAAATTTTCCTTAAATCCAAATATCCAATCAGAAAAACTTAAAGCACAACACCACTATGTAAACTACACCTTTTTTTTTTTATTGGATAGTCAACATAGTAGTCAATCTTATTGAACTAAAATATGGCATTTAGCCATTACAAGAGGTTTAATAAATTCAACAACACAATTGATATCTAGTAGTTCATGTGCTAAATTCATTGTTATTTCAGTTAGTTGATGGGCAACACCATTCAATTCTCTCTTAACATGCTGTATTTTCCATTGAGCATTGCACAAAAGATTGATGATGTCTGAAATAAGGCATTGCGGTTTCCCAGCAGGGGAATCACACCTCTTAATTGCATGGACAACTTGACTAGAATCACCTTTAAAGATTATGGAGTCGAGACCCAACTCTTGGCAAAATAAAATAGCAGTGAGTAATCCTCTTACTTATGACATCACAGGATCACTGCAAAATAATCTTGGTTGCATCAAACTTGCCAAAACAGAACCATCAGCATCTCTTATCACCACACCAACACCAATTTTGTTAAAAAATTAGTTCTTACTACCACATCCCAATTTACTTTCACCCAAGGTGATGGAGGTGTTTTCCATTGAGTAGCAGGCAAAGGGTTCTAAGTTCCTGACCCTTCTGGCATTGATCTTGCATTGCAGTAATTCTCAACAGATTTAATTGCATTACCATAGAGTACATAAAGAGATTGAAAAGGACCATCATGAATTAGTGTGTTTCTTCTAAACTAGATAAATCGAGCTAGGGTGGAAAATAACACAAGATCTTGACTTGATAATCTATCAAGCAGCTACTAAAAAACATAGAAGAAGTTGGGTCCTTGAATGTTTGCCTTTTGAACAGACTTGGAACACAGTAGCCATACATCCTTAGTAGAGGGACATGCCCATAAAATATGGGCTGGTGTTTCATCTTCAAGCATGCAAGCAAGACAACAAGAATCAGTAATCACCTTCCTCTCACATAATTAACTCGAGTGGGAAATGAATCTGTGTAGGCACTCCAAATAAACTGCTTAACAGCATTTGCTGTTTGTAAGGACCAAAGCCTCTTCCATAACAACCCTTGTGCTCCATTAGTTGAAGATTCACCATTATCTCTTGCTTGGAGTTGTTTATGCAAGTGGAAAGCACTTCTCACTGAGAAATGCCCAGAGACAGTTCCTTTACATATCAGTTTATCAGCAGTAGGCAAAATACTAACAGGCAACTTCGGTATCTCCTTAAGATCTTCCTCTTGAAAAATTGCTTGGAGTAGATCCATATTCCACCACCTTGTGTGAGCATCAATAAGATAAGCTACCATTGCATCTCATGAGGAGTAGACACAGGAGATTGAATCCTGCATGAAGAGGCTCTATTCAACCATTTATCCTTCCATATTCTAATCTGGGTGCCATCACCCACCCTCCACATAAGGCCTTCCTCAACCAGAGGAATAGAGTGAAAAAGACTTCTCCATAAGTATGAGGGCCTTGGACCTACACCGGCATGTGAAAGGGATGTGTGTGGGAAATATTTAGCTTTAAGTATCCTACATGGCAATGAATCAGGAAACATTCTCAACCTCCATATATGTTTTGGTAAAAGGGATATATTAAAACTATGTAGATCTCTAAAACCCAAAACCCTCACAAGATTTCCTTGCACATAAGGATTCCCAACTTGTCTAATGGATCTTTGACTGATTTTCCTGATGACCCCACTAGAATTTTGCAAAACATGAATGTAGTTTATAGCATAGTGTTTTTGGAAGTAAGAAAACACTCATACTATATAGGTAGGCAATCTTGCAATACTGTGTTAATAAGAATTTCTTTCCTTGCTTTTGAAAGAAATTTATTTTTCCAATTATCCAACATCTTAATCACCCTTTCAACTATACCATTAAAGGCCATTGTTTTGGATTTCCCAACAATAGATGGAAGGCCTAAATACCTGTCCAGGTTAGTAGAAGCATATAAACCAGCCACCTCCATGATGTGTCTCTTTGTTGCTACCTTAGTATTTCTGCTGAAAAATAGGGAGGTTTTGTCTTTGTTAAGCTTTTGGCCAAGTGCAGCTTCATAGACACTAAGAATGTGATTCAAGTGGACCCACTCCTGCATATTAGCTTGACAAAATAAGAGGCTATCATCTGCAAAAAAAAAAAAAAAATGATTCAATCTGATCTGGCCTCGAGCAATTGGTACACCAGTCAAGCCTCTATGTTGTTCTGCAGCATACAATTGAGGACTCAAGGCTTTAGCATAGATAATAAAAAGATATGGGGATAAAGGACAACCTTGCCTGAGGCCCCTTTCAAGTTTGAAGCAATGTTGAGGAACACCATTTACCAAAACTGAAAAGGATGAGGTAGAAATACATGACATAATCAACTCAACCCATTTGGCATTAAACCCCGGTTTCAACAAAACAACTTGAATGAACCCCCATTCCACCTTGTCATAAGCCTTACTCATATCTAATTTTAAAGCTATAAATCCTTTTTGCTCATGGAGTTGTGTATTCATGGTATGAAGAGTTTCATAGGCAACCATGATATTATGAGTGATTTGTCTACCAGGCACAAAAGCACAATAAGTTAGATGAAATGAGAAAAGGCATAATTGATTTCAATCTGTTAGTAAGCATCTTTGTAATGATTTAATAAAAGACATTGCATAAACTTATGGGTCGATATTCAGAGACATTCTTTGGATTTTTGGACTTGGGAATTAAAACCAGATATGTGTAATTGACAATGTTTTGAATACTGTACCGGATGTCGTACTGGTCAAAGAACTAGAACGAAATATTTTGGTATCGGTACCATTTCGTGTACCGTTTCGGGATAGTCGATATATGAATAAATTATATATATAAATATATATAAATTATATTCCAAAATAATAGTCTATATATAAATAAATTATATATAAATACATATATATATAAATTATAAATAACCTAATCTAAATTGGGGGTAAAAAAATAAGCTTGTAGTTTGAAAAAATGAAAAAAAATAAAAATAAAAATAAAGGCAAAAATATCGGCCGGTACAGGCCGAAATATAGGCCAGTATGGCTGGTATTTAGATTGGTATGAAACACATATGATACCTGTACCGGCCACTGGGCCGGTACGGAAAATTTCAGCCGTATCAGCCAGTACGGTACGAAATTAAAAACACTGGTAATTGATGGTTTCAATATTTGCAAGAGAGTTGAGAAATGAAGAATAGTATGACAAACCTCATTACCCGCCACATCCCAATTGTCTTGATAGAAACAGACAATATATCCATTTAGCTCTGGGGCTTTATATGGTCCCATTTCGAAAACTGTAGTCTTAACATCCTCTTCTGTAAAGGCCTGAAGTAAATCTTCATTCGTAGCAGAAGATGCTTTAGGTGAAAGATCATGAAGACAAGCATCAATTTGAGAAGGATTAGAAAAAGTAAACAAAGTCTGATAGAAATGAGTAAAAGCAAGGCCAATCACAGCTGCAGTACTGCACTGAACTCCATCATCTTCCACTTGTACAATTTTGTTTCTTTTTTGTCTTTGGCTAGCACTCAAGTGAAAACATTTGGTGTTTCTATCACCATTCTGTAACTAGTGAACTTTGGCCCTTTGTTTCCATTTTAAGTGCAAACTCTCTTGAAGTATGGAAATTTCTTTCTACAACTTGTTGACTTCTGATACTGAGGCTGCTATAAGATTATTCTGAATCCTTTCAAGTTGGCACATTTTCTCCCTGAGATCATCTAACAGATTTCATGCAACAAGCAAGCTTATTAGATATAGATGACAGATTATCAGATACTCCACCAGACTGCAACCAAGCAGTTTTAATAGCTGCACTATAATCCTCATAAGAAGCCCATCAGGCTTCAAATCTACTTGGCCTCTTTAGTGGACAAGATGTGGTGACCGAGATTTTTGCTAAGCTTTCTATGCAATTTTATTAAATATTGTTAATTTGGGCCAAGAGAGGTGGAGTAACCCAATTAGAAATTTAGTTTGGTACTAGGCATCTAAGGCCTTGAGAAAGGCCCAAGCCCATGAGTATTTCGGCCTCTATAAGGGAATTAGGGTTTTGAAGCCTAATATAATTAGGGCACAACTCAACCCAATTTCTTGGACGCCACATGTCATCCAATGGTGCCTATAGCTAGGACTTGATAAATTTGGACTGAATTGAGAGAAGAGAGGTGAGAAAGTCTAGGGTTTGGCCTTACATGCCTACCATAGAGGGTCACCTACCTTTCTTGCCATGTGTCATGCATGCAGGAAGGCTTGCTTGTAAGAAGAGGCATTGTGACACTTGTCACTAATAGAGGGAGGTTTCTAGAAGGGAAATGATAAGGCTATGGAAAGTTGGAGCTTGAGGGAAGCCCAAAGGGCATGCACGTCAACCATAGAGAAAATTTGTTTTGCTTTTTGCCATGTGTCATGCATGCAAAAGGGAAGGAGAGGGTGTCTTGTCTTGGGAAGGAGAGCCACATGCCTATCGAATTTTTAGAAGAATATTGTGAAGGGCACACTTGAGGTGGACGGCACTAGGGCAAGGGGACTTGTGCATCGCCACCCACAATGACCAATCACACAATGCCTAAGACATTGGTAGAAGAAAGATCTTCTTGGGAAGGAGATGAGTGTTTTGGTCACCACACTCACACACTCTTCACATGCCACATGGCACACATGCACACTTGTAGAGGATTGAGAAAGATATTAGCTTGAAGAAGGACCATTTTGCCACAAGATACAATGAACCAAGACACAAAATGAAGGGCAAAAAGGGAAGTGGAGCTTCAGTTTTGAGGAGGCCACGCTAGTTGTCCAAAAAGATGCATTTGGTACCCAAAACAATCCAATGATGGGAAAGGGGAAGAGGCTCAATGGGTGATGCACCACTTGGCATCCATGCAAGGAAGTTTAGCTTGTTCAATAAGTCTTTTATGCCTATATAAGGGAGAGGAGCCGAAAACCCTAAAGTTTTTTTTAGTCACTTGGTGAAATTTTCTTGAAGCTTTCGGCCACAACACTCTTGCTACTTTCCATCACTTTCTCTCCATCCAAACGCCATTCACATTACACTCACTTCTTCCAAAGACCATTTTATGTGCAAGAAAAGCTAGAGGATACTTTCTAGGAAGGGAGTCACGCAAGGTAAGAAGCAAGAACACTCTTTTTCCTTACACTACACACACGGCCAAAGGAAGCAAGTTTTGGACTTGACTAAGTTCACCACGAACACTTGCTCACACACTCAGCATGAGCATACTCATGCACACACTCGACTAGATTAGGGTTTTGTTTTCTTCTAAAAGAATATAGACTCAACTTTTGTTTTCTAGCTCGTAAGCATGATGTTTTGAGGATGAAGGCCACGACTTTAGTATTTTTATGAACTAGGGTTTTGTTTTTTTATGCAAGCTTCGGACTTGAGGAAGGGAGGTCTGAACATTGGGGGATTATTTCTTAGAAATATGTTGAGAGCACAACACTCACTAGTGCATGGTTTAGGGTTTAGAAAGAATGGATTCTTATGACCTTGTTACTATATTTTTCAGCTTGCTTGTTTTATTGGACGTTGAATTTTTTGTAAGTAAATCTCTAACTTGTACTTGGATATTTTTTGTATATGTCATGTGAACTCGTTTGTTGTTTGGTTGTATTTTGGTACTTGAAATAATGATATTTTTTCCATGTGACATAATCGCTTCCTCGTATGATTATCCAATATATGATTGCAATGGTTTATGGTTGTTAGTTTATATCATGAAAATGGAATGAGAGGCCTCATTTAGGGTTTGGATTGCATGATTCTTAACATGTTCATGAATATTTGTTATATGACCGAATCTTTTAGAGGGTTAAGTCTATAAAATACTTGCCTCTCCATAAGTATGTTTCGGCTACAAATGCATGTTCATTGATAAAGTTTTAATAAACGCATTAGAAGACTCTAAGTTCATGAAAAGTTGGTCTAATGTATATTTCAAGGTTGATAGGTCTTAGCCATGACCATGGATGAAGTATTAATATTATGTGATTGAAGTTCTAATGATTTAAAACCAATTCTTGAACATGCTAGGGTTTATATGTTTCGGCCACTACATGTAAAATTTTGAATGTTTGTTTCTTATTTATTATTCGAATGCCTTAGAATTTATGAAAAAGAACATGGTCGCATGTTCTAATATTTTCAATCCGTAACACAAAATGTACAAGGATATGCATGATTGTTTGTTATATAGTCATGACTAAGTTTTGGCATTTCATGTGTCCCAAGGAAGTTTTCAGTTTCATAGTTCATGTCACATGCATTGGGATTGTGAAAATCTTTCAAAAGAAAAGGAGTCTGTTAAAAAGTTTTGTCACGACTCCAAAGGCTAGATTGAGGAAATGTCCTAGTAGAACTCCCTTGTCCACTCAAGGAGTGTCTAAAACGGAGTGTTAACCCTTGGGTTGAAAAAGTACAGTCGACGGACCTCGAATGGTTCCTAAAAGAAAAGGATACTAGAGCGGAGTTGCACCTAAAGCTAGTGGGTGCCCTATGGTGAAGGTGAAAATCGAACTGCCGTAATTTGAATGATTAAAAGTAAGACGTAGTTACCTTGGTCAAGGTGGCCAATGGTTGATGTGGTAACTAGCGGGGAACACACGGTGCATAGGGGAGCCGTGAGGTATCCATTTATAAGTTAAAAGTCAAGGAAGGCCTTGAGCTCAAAGTTATGCTACGATATATGAACAAGTACACGGTGTTTTCATTTTTTTAAAAAGTCAATGTATAAGTAAAGTCCCATGTTCATGCATTCATTTTTAAGTTTGGTTACATATGCTTACAATATCTGCTACATGTTATTTGTTTACTTACTGAGATTTCTCGAAATCTCACTGTTGTAATTCCACTACCATTCCCCTATTTGGAATGGTAGAAGTTGTACAGGGACCCAAGAGGATAGTAATGGGGAAACACAAGAGACTAGCTCCCCATATCCCTAAGAAGTCTCCGGAGAGACATGAGGTCTCTCAGACCCGTCTATTTTGGAAAGATTGGAAATTGCCGACTAATTCATCACTGAGGTGTTACAACTTTTTGAGCAACTGAGGAGGATTTTGAATCAGGAAAAGCCCAAGTAGGATCGACCTCACTGAAGGAGTCATGTTATGAGACCCTTTTTTATGAACGACTTATTTTGATGACACTTGATGTAATGGTCCCATGTTTTGGGAGTTTCTTTTGAAACAATTAAGTCTTTTGATGACTATTATGAAATTTTCAGTTTTGGGATTTATGTGCTTCGATACCATGATATATGTCTTGTTTATTTGACCTAGGTAGAACTTTTGTTGCAATAGACTGCATACTGTTAGATATCAAAAGGTGCATTGCATCTTTACTGCTATGTACGAGGGGTATGTAGCCTTGTGTTACATGTCTTGATGCTTCAGTCACCATTTAATCCCAAGCGGGGGGGATGGGGGTGTCACACAAGAAGAACCATGGTTAATTGTTATGGTCATGAGAAGGGGGTAATGATCAGAAGTAACAGAAGACAATAGCCTTATATCAACCATGCCAAATTCCTCACACCAAGTAGAAGATGCCACTGCCCAATCGAGTTTCTCCTTAGTGAAGGAAGAATCTGATCTGTTATTAGACCATGTAAATTTCCCTTTAGAAAACCTTAGATTATGAAGTTGACAATCATCTAATACATCCTTAAAAAGGGCAATTTGTTTCTCACTCCTTGCTGCACCCCCTTCCTTATCACTGTGAAATAGGATCTCATTGAAGTCACCAAGACAAAGCCACAAATCAGAATTCAGAGAGTTAAGATGCCTTAAAATGTTATAGCCCTATACTTTTTCTCAGTAATGGGATGGCCATAAAAGCATGTTAGCATCCATGGAGGTTTTGGAGAAATGTTGTCAACCCAACAATTAATATGCCTTTGAGAATAACTTCGGATTTCTACTACACAATCAAACTTCCATAATAATGCTAACTCACCACCACAACCTAATCCCTCAACCAGAAACATATTAGTAAAACCAAACAAATGCTTCAAACAATCCATCTTATTCTTACGTAATCTAGTTTCCATAAGAAATAAGATGTTTGACTTTTTGTCCTTAACCATAAGGTTAAGGTCAAGAACTGTCTGAGGGTTGAGAAGCCCTCGACAGTTTCAACTTAAAAGCCTCGTTTCTCTTGGTGGGGCTGAGAATCGGCCTCCGCCAATATTTTTACAATTCTTAGTTTCCTTTTGAACAACATTTTATTCTCAGTGCTTCAATTTCCAATAGGCAAAAACTTCCTCTTTCTAGTTGCCAAGTAAGTATCAGAATGAGTAGTGGCTTTATTATTAGCATTTCTAACCTTATTCTTAAGTTGATTCAGTGAATGAGATGGACTAAAGAAACCTTTCTGTTTAGAGACATCCACCAAACCAATACCAACCCCATCATTAGCAATGGGGACTTCAACTGGAGACTCATCAACAGATGGACAAGGAATATCATGTTGTAGTGAAGGACCAATCTTGGAAGAGATGACAGTTGCTGCAGTTGAGCAGTTGCAGCAGTTACAGTTGCAGAATTGATGATCATAGATGGGCAGCCAATCAACATGCCTTCTACATCTTTCTTAGAATGCCACGTGTTATCCACACCCTCAACTGTCTCATTACTATCATTGCAGTTACCAGATGGAGAAGAAGGATATAACTGATTTGTTGCATCAGAGGATGAAGATATTTTTGAAAATCCAGCACTGAATCTCCTCACCCCTCCTCTTGCAGCAGTCGATGAAGAATGCATCCATGTACCATATTGCATGGTAGAAGTAGCTTCTCCTGTAAGGGGTCTAAAAATATAAATCTCAACAAGAATACGCGTATATTGTCCCCAACCAGTTCCATGTTCATCAACCTCCACATGAATTATGTTCCCAATCATTCCACCAATTCTAGAAGTCACATTATAATTCATGCACCCAAGAGGCAAATGATGTAGTTGCACCCAAAGATAAGCATGAGAGAATACTAATTCAGTGGGAGGAGTAAGTCCATCATAGAACTTTAGACAAATCAGATTCTGATCAAAGAGCCATGGTTGACGATCCCATGTTCTCTGTAGATCATGTTCAGAACAAAATTCCATGAGAAACAGATTCATACCCACTTCAAAAATATGAATAACTGCACCAACTTTCCAAAATTTAAGCATAGCTATCTTGAAGGCCTCACGATTGATTCTCATTTCAGTCATGATCTTCCCCAAAAGACAGAATTGGCCTTTTGTTAGAGTTTGTTCAACATCATTATCCAAGACTACAACACCCTCCTTTTCAATGGTTGTAAGACTAAGTTTATTCCAATGTGAAATAAAGTCCTCAGCCATGTTGTCAAACGAAGACAAAATAGAAAAAGATGACAATTACAGACAAAACATGCCACCTACCACTCAAGAGTGAAGGAAAAGACTTTCTACTCAAGAAGCTACAAAAAGAAACTTGAGAGAAAACTTCCAGAAGGTAACTGCTTCCTTAATCACTGGACTTGATCTTCCACTCAAATCATTAACGACTTCTACTTGTATGTAAACTACAACTTAGCCTATTCATATAATGAGCAAAATCTTGATTTTTTGCAATTTGACAATTCATCAAACTAACATGCTAAGACATCAACATACATATTACAAAAAAAATCTGAAACTCCTCATATATAAAAAAAAAAAAAAATAACAAAACACCAAGTTTAGGTAAAAAAGGTCCAACCCTTTGTTCTTGGTCTAACTTTTTCCAAATCAACTCCAATGTAACACCCCCTTCCCGTAGGCTAGGTGTGTCACGTATTTTTCATGAAAAATAACCCGGCAAGCGATTCTCTAATTTCATAATTGAAAAATAAACTGAAGTAATTTATTATGAAATAAAAGGTCTAATAAAAAATGTCTTCCCAAAAACATTAAAGAAATAACTGAATAAATTCATCATAAAAGACACATTTTATTTTAAAAAGTCTGAACAAAACTAAAATGCTCCTTCTACTCCTGGCCTGCCTGCTCGTAATCATCATCTTCACCTGGGTAATTAAAAACATGAAAATAAACTAAAATGAGTCGATGACTCAGTAAGAAATCTATCATAACGAAAACGTAATAAACATAAAATTTTCATAAGAACTTTCATGCTGAACTTAAAATTTATGACTGTTCATGCTAATGCTTATGCTATGTATGACTGAATTTTCTGAACTAACTGACTGATTTATCTTACTTATCTGACTGGCCAACACACTTAACCCTGTGTGCAAGGTTGTGCACCAGCCCCACATCCCGCTGCAGCAAGGGGAACTGCTGATAGTATTCTAGCATACTATGGTGGACCACGACTGAGTTCGTGGCTTGCACACCACCCTGAAACTGAACTGCATTGGTACCATGCATCTGAATGGCCATCTTATTAACTGATCTGATTTTTATCTTACACTTGAATTTAAGATGGCTTATGTGTCTTATACACATGAGATGCATGACATAATACATACATAACTATAATTTCTGAAACTGAAACATGATGCGGAATGACATGATCATATGCTATGCTGGATGACATGCTTGCACATGAGCGGTTCATAAATAATGGCTATCAAAGAACTGGCTTGAATAAAGCATACATATAAGCTAACTATGATGATCCTAATTTATGATCCAATTTACTTACCTCGATGCGTTTCTTCTTGAATAATACTTCGTAACTTGAGACCTATATTCAATAAATAACTATCACTAAATTGTTTGGAACTAAAATAAATACTAATATCTTACTTAACTAAATTCAGAATTCTAAAAGGTAGTCAAACAAATATTTTGTTTAACACTATAATCAATAAATCCTAGTATTTAAATTACTTAAAATACTGATAACATATTAAAACTTAGTAGAATACTTGAACTATTTAAAATACGTCATAAAACTTCAATTCTTAAAATAAGTTTCATTTCTTAACATAATGATTAAATCTTATAAGAAATCTAATAAATATTAATATCATTTAAATAAATCGTTCAAAATAAATTAACAACTCTTACTGCTGAAATATGATATCTAATCTTTCAAATATAATTTAACTGTATATAAATATATATAAATCTAAAATAATTGGTGAAAGCCTTCGATTAATAAAAGTAGACTTAATCATAATATTATTCAAAACTCATAACATATTCCTTAATTCTTTTTAAAATATAACATAATAATTTCATTAAAGTCTGACTAAATAGGTAAAAGAAAACTAACTAAAATAATAGGCTTCATGATGTACTTCAAAACACATTTTAAATTCCTTAAACAATTTCTTAATAAAAAGAGCATTTGACTAATATATTTACTTAACAAAATTAAACTCAACTTGAAATATTAAACTCAACTTTAATTAAAAAATGACATAACAATATACATAATTAACATATACTTAAACGTAAGGTTATAAATATAATTATACTTAAAAACACTGCTTCAAGATACTAGATTAGAAAGGGCATACTTGTAATTTCATCTACTAACACTTAGTAAACTGAAACCTAAAGCAAATACGTAAATATATATACTCTGCAGCAGAAAAACAGAGAGCTCGGGAGAGAGAGACGCGCGAAGCAAGGGCTCACCGAGAGATAAGCTGACGTGCGGCGGTTCTGGGTTGCTGGCGGGGGTCACGGCGGCGCGACTGGGGGCTCGACTGTGGTGGTGCGACGCCGAAGGAAAAGAACCATGCGGCAGTGCAACCGAGAGAGAGGGAGGCGCACGCACAGAGCTGGGTGGCTGAGGGTCGAAGGCCAACCGGGATGGAGTAGATGCCACGGGGAAGAGCTGGTCGGCGGTTTCTGGCACCGTGGGTGGTGCTCCGATGTCTTCTGGGGTGGACTCCGGCAAAACAGTGGTTCGGTTGCTCTGTTTCGGAAGTGCAAAACAGAGGCTTCGGCCTTCACGTCCATGGCTGCTGCGGCGTGTCTTCGCGGCTGGGGATGGTCCAGTGTCTTCTAAGGTGGCTGGTGGTGGCATCGGCGTCTTCTGAGCAGCATGGAGTCGCCACGGAGGAACGCGGGTGATGGTGGTGTTACTGCAAGGGGAGGAGCAGCGCTGATGCTACGGTATTTGTGTGGCTGGGTAGTGTTTTCTCTTGATCCAAATGCCAGTGCAGTGGAGGTAAATTCTGGGCAGGGGCCGAGTGCGGCTGGGCAGAGGCTATCGATATTTATAGGCCTAGCTGGTTGAGAACCAAAAAGGAAAACCCTAGAGAAAAAGAGACGTGAAAGCGCATGAGTTTGAGAATGCATATCTCCCGTGCAAGTTGTTGCCGTGAAAGTCATAGGATAGAAACAAGATTTAAAATTCAAATCTAAAACTCTAATAATCTGATAAAAATAATAATAATAATAATAATAATAATATTATTATTATGGCCTAAATTTAGGATCGGGTTGTTACATCCAAAGACTCCAAAATTATATTATCATACTCCTAACATATTCATAAATGAAACTTAAGTGATATCATGCTTGATCAAACAACAAAATTACAAAAAGGCAAGCTACAAAGTCGACTTGCACTAAAACATCAAAGCTGAGTACACCATGCTTTTGCTCTTAGATAAAAATCACTTGATCCCAAATTTTCATGCAATAAATCTTCAAGAAATGTAATAATGTATCTCATATTCAAGTCTGAACTTGATCTAAATGTTAAATCTAGAATGACATGGCAAAAACTTCAATAAAACATAACTCATACCCGAGGGCCTCTAGATTGTAAACAAACTCTTGCATGTATAAAATCAATCCATCAAAGATCAAAACCAATATTCTCCCAAAATAAACTCCTAACACATAGATAAAAGCCTTAAGAACATCATATGTGAATATCAAATCCATTAGATCAAGTTTCCATAACAAAAGATTATAACTTCACCAAAATAGAAACTATTTTGAACCTTCAAGTGTCTAACTTTCCGAAATCATGCAAAACTCTTTATAAAAATTATTAACATGCTATAAATCCAAACCTAACATGCATATTAACAAGTTAAAACTTCACCATAGCAAGATTTACCAAAAATTGCACGAAATACTTCATCACAATATCAAAGTTTCACACAAACATCAAAATTGTTTCCTAGTGTGACCTTTGCATGTTCAAACCAAACTTTCACCTATCCAAATGCCATGAAAAAAAATACATGAAGAGAGTATGATTAGAATCAACTTACAAAGGGACGAAAAATGCAAGGCGAACAACTGCCAGAAAAGCTTCCTGAAACTCTCTCTTGGTCTCTCTCCAAACAAGTGAGGAAAAATACAAAAGTGTGAAATGTAAAGGAATTGGGTGTGGGATATATTAGAGAGGACTGACATGAGGTGGTAGAGTGACCCTTGGGTGGGAGGTTGGAAGCCAAAAGGTGGAGGAAAAGTAGGTTGTTCAGCTATTGTCCCCTTGCTGCCAAAACTAGTCGAGTGGATAGTTTGAGCTTGGCAGCCTTTTTGCTTCCCATCAATGGAATTTTGGGGGGCTAGATTTGAATAGTGTGTTAGCCCTTGTCTTGGCCTTGCGAGGGGGAAGAAAATTCCTCAAGAAACCTCCCTCGGTGGTGGTTTTCGGTGGGACAAAAATGGGCCTAATCGATGGGCTTCAATTTAGGGTCACAATGGGCTTCGTTTGGGGTTTCAATCATGGGTGAGTCAAAACCAAATTTTTCTTGGCCAATTGTGATTACCAAGATATATAGTAAAATATAGATTAGCAAATAGCATGTATAAGTTATTAATCGAAGTGAGTAAACACTTAATCAAAATCGGGCCACATTAGGGTTTGAAACAAAGTTTAGTGTTTCGGTCATCATCATCGGTTTAGGGTTTTGGTTGAAATTCAATGGCTTAGAGTTTCACTAGGGTTTAAACCTTATTTTGATTGATCAAAAAATATTTTGGGTGGTTGAAATAGTGTTTGCATAGGCGGCAAGATCACATGATTTGATTAGCCCTCCATTCCATCACACTTAACTCTCTAAATGACAAGTGTCCTGTTACTATCCCAAATGCTATTATTCACCTGAAAAATTACAAAATTTATTATTGCATCATAAAATCCTAAATAATCATACGAGTCTAGTAGTGAAATTCGTTTCACAAACTTTGTCTCCTAAGTGCCTCAATTAAATCAAAATGCATTCTTAGACACTATTTATCTAGAAAGCGAGAAACGTATTATTGTACCATAAAATCCTAGATATTCGTATGAGTCTAATGGTGCAATTTGTTTCACCAACTTATATACCTATGTGCCTTCAATAAATAAAAAGGCAACTTTGTTACCATATCGGGTTAGGATCCGACTATGCTGATAGACTAAAACTTAATCGGTTGCTCGATTCATGATATCATTTCGTGATTTCATGATGTTACTAAGGTCTAAAGAGATCCATCTATTGAATTTCTTGCAGGTTGTTACATTGCATGTCCCAATGTCTAAAGCTCCGTCAAATCCCAAGAGAAGACTACGGGCATCATAGGATGGTATTAGAGCAATACGTCTCTGGATAGACCCATATGTCCCTAGAAATTGTACCAGAATATAGGATTGGGATGTTAGTCTTTCATTAGGCTTGAAACTTTTGAAGTATAAGAGTAAGTACGTAAATCCGATACACGTAAGCATGTGTTTTAGGAAGTAACACATTATGCATGGCAGCATACCTAGAAATCCTGGTGTAGACAACAATCAAGAGGAACAAAATCCTCCAGCCATTCATCTACCGACGAAAGTGCTTAGACTGGAACAACAACAACAACAACAACAACAAGTGCACGAGCACAGGCAGGAAGTTAGGGGATGTCCCTACAAGAAGTTCCTAGTGTATTGTTACTTAACTTTCTTGGGCAATGAAGGGCCCATGAGGGCACATAAATGGATGATAGATTTCCAAAGGACAATCGAGATTTGTGGATGCATGGAGGATCAAAAAGTGATGTATGCCAGATATCTGCTGCACGGAAAGGTTGGTATATGGTGGAATAAGAGACGACAACTTCTAGCAAGGGAATTTAGACCCTTGCTTCCTTGACATAGGGGAGATTTCAAGAGGAGTTCGACAACAAATTTTTCCCAGATTTAATGTAGTAGCAAAAAGCACAAGAGTTCGTGTCTCAAGTTAAGGGCAACATGACAGTGGAGTAGTATGCTGCCCGATTCATGGAATTGGAGAGGTTTGCACCTCACTTAATTTCTACTGAAAAGATGCAAGCCTAGAAGTTTCAAGGAGGTTTGTAGTCGAGGATTCATATTCAAGTGGCTTGTTTCTAGATTGACAATTACCAAGAGCTAGTTAATGTGGCAGCAATTGCCGAGGCCGAGCATAAGGGCTTAATTGCTCACATTAATTTGGAGAAAAAGAGAGCTTGCCCATTTACTACATGTAAAAGCTCAGGAAATAAGAGGGTGATAACTGGAGTGGAGGACAAATGCCCACTCCACTAACCGTTTGTAGAAAGTGCGGCAGGAAACATGGAGGCAAATGCACACTCGCTTCAAGAGCCTGTTTCAATTGTGGTCAGGTCAGCTAGGCCATATGAAGAGGGACTATCCCAATGAAGCTCAGGAAAGTGGAATTTCCCTCAACATTGACAGCAAACCAAAGCCGAGGCACCAAGTACCAGTTAGAGTGTACATTGTCACTTCGGGAGATGTAGATACTGACACCCAAGGAACTGAAGGAGCTGGCGTCATCGCTAGTATTTTCTAAGACCAATGATTATAGCTATGGTCAGTAGTAGTATTGCATTATGGTCAACGTTAGGCAATGTCAAGCCATTGAGGATTGTGGCTTGTGCATTGTATAATTCAAGTGCGTCATGGTTTTTAGTGTCTGCAACGTTGCACGAATATTCATTTCATAAACAAAATAGATACCCATAAGGGAAGAGTAATAGTTCTCAGTTCTTGTTAGGGGTACTATTTCTTGTACCTGTGTAGGTATAGAATACCCTTTAGAAGTAAAAGGATATTGAAGTTCAATTAAATAGTGTTTTGTGTATTGGAGTTTGATTTGATTTTACGAATGATTAGACAGGATCAACTATCCAACTTAAAGGATACGATTGAGATTGTTTTCAGAAGAGTGGAGTAATTGGGAGAAACATCGGCCTTAATAGGATTTACTTATGATAGTAGTTTCCCAACCACCGTGTTAGTAAGGATCACTAGGATTACTTTTTAGTTGGACACATGGCACAATCCTAGCCACTCATATGAATAGTGTTAGGACACTTGTCACATTGAGGACAAAAGTGAAGGAAATGAAGGAAAAATGAAACCAAGTGATCATGCCACCTACGCCAAATACTATTCCGCCCAACCAAACTCTATTTGGTCAACCAAAACGAGGGTTGAAACCCTAATGAAATCCCAAATATTTGAGAGTCAACTGAAACCCCAAACTTGGTTTCCAAGCCCTAAACAACCCGATTTTGATCAAGTGTTTAATCAGTTGGTTAAATCACTTCCACATGCTATTAACCACTCACGTATACACTATAACATTCTCATCGACTCTCACATCTTGGTAATTACATTTTACCAAGAGAATTTTGATTTTCACTTAACCCTAGCTGGAACCCTAAATGAAACCCCATTGAAATTCCAAATTGAGCCCACTCTGTTAGGCCCATCTTTGGTCCACAGAAACCACAACCTAGCCCAAGCTCCTTCCTCCTCCCAAGGTCAAGATATGGTTGACATGCTATTCAATGGCTAGTCTCAAATATTGACTTGATGGCAATCAAAAAAGGCTACAACACTAGTCCATCCACTCAGTAATCGGATTGCAGCTGGAAACTAGCGGCTATGTAGTTCAATTTTCCACCTCTTTTTGGCTGCCACCCCTCATCCAAGCATCACTCAGCCACCCTTCATGTCAGCCCTTCTCTTATATCACACGCCCCTTGCAATTCACTCCACACTAAGACACTTTTCCCTCACTGTCCAAGAGAAAATCGAGAGAGTGTTGAGAGTCAATTTCCGGAAAGTTAAGTATGATGATGCAAAGGTCTCGGTGGTGACATTTTTTATGTTTGTGGGAGACTTTGAACGTTTTATGAAGTTTTTGGTGAAATAATGGGTAGATCTAGCTCTGGTGATGTGTTAACATGTTTATATACAATTTAGGTTTGGATTCAAAGCATTTTAGTAATTTTTTGAAAGAGTTTTGCATGATTTCAAAGTGATAGAAACTGTATGGCTCAAAACAGTTTCTGTTTTGGAGCAGTTTGTTATTTTGTTTATAGGAACTAGATCTAATGGCTTTGATCTTCATATATGTTGTTCTTAAGGCTTTGATCTATGTGTTAAGAGTTTATTTTTAAGATTCATGGTTTAGAGATTTGATGGAATGTTGATAAACATGCAAAAGTTTTTTAAGACTCAATCTACATGCTCTTAGGTATGATGGTTTGTTTGGATGAAAATAATGCCATGACATACTAGATCAAGTTAGGAATTGAATGTGAGGTATAAGGTTTTATTAATTGAAGATTTATTGCATGGAAATCAAGAATCTAGTCACTTTGTTTCGAGTCCAAAGTATGCTACTTGGTTGTAGTGCTAGTGTTTCAATGCAAGTTGATTGTTTTATGAAGTGTTTTGTGATTTTTGGTTGGTTAGTCAAGCATGATAGCACCTAGGTTTGAATGATGAACATGTTAAGAGAGCAGTTATGGGCATTTGGAGTCCTTGGAGTTGATTTGGAAAGCTTTAGATGAAGACATCGGGGATTGGTTCTATTTGACCTAAACTTGGTGTTTTGGCATTTTCCTTGATGTAGTGAGTTTGAGTTTTCATGAAATGTGTGAATTGGTTTCTTAGCATGATTTTAGAACAAAGGCTATGATTTTTTAGAGTTGATAAATTATGTTTATGCATGTTAGTATATTATAAGTTTCTCTGAGTTGATATTTGGACGAACGACAAATATCAACTAAAATATTAGTAGTTCTTATGTAAAATCCAAATTTTAGGGACAAAATTATAATTTTCTACAAGTAGAGGGTTAAATTTACAATTTTAGCCATAAGTTAGAAAGTTTATGTTTATAAGAAATTAGTGAGATATTCTAACCTTAGCAAATATCTCATTTTAGTTCATGCACGTTTACCCTTGCATTTACATTATGCACTATCACTCTATGTTAGTTTCTAGCATACTCTCGGTATATTTACATATGTACAGTGGTAAGGCTACTGTGATTTATATTCATGTCACTATATTTTTTGTAATTGTTATAATGTACCATGTCATGTCATCAATTATCTATTACACATTTATATGTTACATGAATACCATGTCATTTGTTATACATTTATATCTTACATGAATGTCATGTCACTATCACATGCCAGGAATGCCATGCCATCTGTCACATGTTTATCTTTTACATGCCATGAACGCCATGTCATCTGTCACATGTTTATCTATTACAAGTCATGAATGTCATGTGATCTGTTGCATGTCACAAATACCACGTCTTCATTTCTATAACAACCCACCAGAAATTCAATGGAAGAATTTCTTTAGACCTTAGGAACTTCATGAAATCCCAAAAATATTTTATGAATTGAGCGATTGATTAGGTGACAAATTTTTCTTTTTATTTATTTAAGGTACTTAGGAGTATAAGTTGGCAAAATGAATTGCATCATTAGTTTAAGATGAATATTTAGAATTTTATTGTACAACAATACGTTTCCTGCTTTATGAATGAATAGTACTTGAGAGTAACTTGTTATTTAATTGAGGCACTTAGGAGTTAAATTTTGTGAAACGAATTTTACCACTAGACTTATATGATTATTTAAGATTTTATGGTGCAATAATAATTTTTGTAATTTTTTTAGTGAATAGTAATACCTGGGATATCGCCACGTGGCACCCTATTCAAACAATTGTCAAATCGCTATGTACAGCCGATTACCTTCCCATCAGGAATAGCTACTAAAACTTTCCAAGACATTGGCTTAGGCTCGAGCTCACATCATCGTACACATCTTTTAGAGATAAAAGACCTTGACGCTCCGGAATCAAACAAAGCACATACCACGTACTACTTCAATCTAACTTTACCTAAAGAGGTAACTATATTACTCAAGATTCCCAGATTAATTCAAACAAAGCATAAACCTTGGCTTTTGCTGCAGTCTTGGATTTAGCGTTTGGCGTTGACACTCATCCAGGCATAATCTGCAAACAATCCTAGATCATATGGCCGGTTTGACCACATCTGAAACATGCTCCCGAGGCCCTTCGACATTCTCCACTATGCCTTTTCCCCTATTGGCGACAAGGTGGTGGAGTGATGGGTGTTGCCTTCCCAACTACCACGCCCTTTCCTTTGCTTGGGGTTATCGGGGCCTTTCGCTTCCCCGTACTACTTCCTGACGAGTAAGGAAATCCCATTTCCTATCCGCTTGAGCCTATGCGATTAGTCTTCATTGCTTCGCCTCTGCTATCGAAGCTACATTGACCAATTCTTGGAAATTTGCTACCTGTAGGCATGCTACTTGGTTTCGGATACGAGGTTGCAAACTGTTCTGGAACTTCCTTGCTTGCATCTTCTTGGTATCGATCAAATGAGGTGCGCCCCAGTTCCATAAAACGAGTGGCATACTGATCAACCGTCATATTCCCTTGGGTCAAACTTGCAAATTCCAAAGCTTTTTGCTACTTAGCCGTCTCTCGAAAGAGACAATTGTCAAACTCTGTCTTGAATCATTCCCAAGTGAGTGCGGTTAGACTTCCCAACTTTTGGGCCAAAAGCTGCCGTTTGGTATGACACCAAATTCCAGCTTCTCCTTGAAGCATATGACTCGCATACTGGACCTTCTGCTCCTCTGAGCATCCGCTAATTTCGAAGATTCTTTCTAAATCCATAAGCCACTTATTAGCCTTTAAAGGTCCTTCCGTTCCAACGAAATTCGAGTATCTATACACCATGAATTTCTCAAAAGTACATCCTTGTTCTCCTCTAGGCGATACTTGTCTGGCGTTCTGTCCTTGTTCCATCTGAGTATGTACCACCTCAGTCATCTGGTGAATGGCTTGAATGGCTTCAGCTATAGCCTATCCCCCTTCCATTGGAGGATTCCCAATCAGCGTGGGTAAAATTCTCTTGAACTCGCGTGAATTCACAAAACCAGCGTGGGTCAGTCCCTTCCTTAAGGAGAATAGCCTTTCTTCCCTTGAACTCGCGATCTTACAGACGTAGCTTCTTCTTCCTCTGAATTCAAGACTAAAGCTATAAGATCCAAGCCTATGACTATAGATCTCAAGCCTAGTTAAAGGTACCATCTATTCCTAGGACAACATGTGGGTTTACCCAGAGACGTAATTGCACTGATACCATGCTTTGTGGCGCCCATAGCCCCCGTTTGGGATTGGACGGTGACTTAGATGTTGGACATGTAACAGAAGGCTACACACCCCTCGTACATGAGAGATAATATGATATGCACCAAAGTACACTAGCAGTATGCAATGGCGTAGTTACAGAAAATTAATAAAAGTCAGATAAACTAAGCAACGCGATAAGCAATTGCAAAGCACATGGCACGATACTAATATCATAACCCAAAACATTGTCCAAACGTAAACATGAGTCATAAAGGCGTAATATCCCAAAAATCATAAAGCATAGTTTAAGATTCCCAAAACACGGGATTTCCTCAAAAGCAACATAAATCCACAAAAGTTGTCCATAAGTACTATTGGCTTCTTTTTCTTTTTTTCAAAATACTTAAACTCTCATACTCTTCAAAAATATTTGGGCTTCACACGCTTTTCCAAAGCCTTATCCTTGTCCCGGTTGTTACGCTGCTTGAGCTCTGCAATGAATTCAAGTATACTAGTGATCTTCGGGTCAATGGCCTCAAGTCACTCTAGGATGGAGGGCTCGGACCGATTCACAGCCATCTTAGGCACAATCCTCTCTAGA
This sequence comes from Juglans regia, assembly GCF_001411555.2. Lineage (NCBI taxonomy): Eukaryota > Viridiplantae > Streptophyta > Magnoliopsida > Fagales > Juglandaceae > Juglans > Juglans regia. The sequence goes on along the minus strand of NC_049901.1, from coordinate 31,707,454 downwards.
GGAGGAAGTGTCGTTCTCTTCCTCTTGGTCATGGTTGTCGTTTACTAAACTTGTTGCAACTTCTACCATTCCGGTTGGGAAATGGTAGTAGAAACTATCACAATGAGATTTCAAGAAATCTCAGCAAGTAATCACACAACATACCACAGTTAATACAACCATACAAAAGGTATATCATGATATGCCTACATGGACATGTACTTGACTTATGCCTTTGACCAGAACTTGACTTATGCACTTGACCATTATCAAAAGACTTGTAATAGAGACTTGAGCTTTTCATAAAAACTTCTTAACTTTTTCTTATTCAAGTGAACTTATTCAGAACTTTCCTTATCAGAACATATTACAAGATTTGCATCGAGTGATCCTTAGCACTTATGCTCATATTCTTATTCAGAGAGTGGATACAACACGGTTCCTCTTAGCACCGCGTGTTCCTGCTAGTTACTGCACCATGATGAATACATCATAAACAAAGATTCATATTAACTTGACCTTACTTCATCGGGTTACATGCCTTATGCACCCACTAGTGTTAGGCGCTTCATCGCTCTGGTATCCTTTAAAAAGAATCACATTTGAGACTCGTTGACGATACTTTGTCGACCCAGGGGTTACCACTGCATTCTTAAGCATTTCAAAGTGGACAGAGGAGTTCCACTAGGACATTCTCCCGCCCTAGCACTTGGGGTCGTGATAAAATTTTTTCTTTGAAAACATTTTCTTTGAAAACACTTATTTGAAAACACTTATTCCCAAATGCATGTGACATGAGACTTAAACATGCTTACTTATACTTGACATATGACATATGAGTCCGAGACTTCCAAAGCATGTTCAAACCGAAACATCATGTTGCATAAACCATCAACCTCAATCAAGTGAAAACCGAAACTCATAGGCATATTTCATGGCATTTTCATCACAAATCCAAAACATGTACTTCCTTGCTTAAAGTTACTCAAGATCATATTATCATATTCAAACAAACAACCAAGAGATAACAAACAAAGCAATCAAAAACCATGGAAGGATTTACACAATCATATACGAATATTAACCAAGAGTAAGTTGAGTGTATACTTACAAAATCTTCGTAAAGGAATACTAGCAAGCTGTAAATCTGAACGTACTATATTAGAAAGAGCATCTAAAACACTATTTCATGTTCTTGAGTGTGTGCGTGGATTTCTAGGGCATTACTTGGTCTTAAACTATTTGGCTTCTAGGGTTTTTAGGTTAAAACCCCTTCATTTCACTTATAAGGTAAAACCCCTTCACTAATCGGCCTCAAGGCTTTCTCTTGAAAACCCTAAGTTATTTCCAAGAAAATGGTAGAAAGTGTGTGTGTTTTATCTTTATCAAAGTCTAATGAGGTTTGAATCTCATTTTCAGATTGAGAAAAGACTTGTGTGTGTGCAAGACTTAGAGGAAATCGATCCTTACCTTGCTAATCCTTGGTAGTGCCGAAATCCCTTCTCTTGCAATGATCTTCCTTATTTGGTTGGAAAGAAAATACAAGAAAATGAGGGAACTTTCAAATGAGCATGGGAGAATTGTGTGGAGAGAGTGGGAGCTCATGCAAATCCGAAAAATGGCAAGGGAAAAGCCCCCTAGGCGTTAACCCATCTCTTTATATATGAGACCCTTCAGTTTCCTCCTTGGTTGCATCCAAAGTCCTTGCATGGATGACAAGTGGCAAGGTTTCTTCTTCTCCCTTTCCCTATTGCTGAAATGCCTCTTGGAGTTCCCCACTTGGATTGCATTGGGAAGGGAAATTTTTGGGGGGTGGCGTGTGGGACTTCTTCTCCTTGGCCGAAATTCCTTTTCTCCCCTTTATGACATTCCTTTCCTTAAACAAGTAAATATCTCTTCAAGGGTAGCTTGGAAAAACCATATATGCCTTTTCTTATTCCCAACAAGTAACTCTTGGCATGGAAAACAAGTGGCATTGGGCGTGTGCCATAGCCCTAGCCGTCCTCTCCATTTTCCTTTCCCAAGATGTTGCTTCATCTTCCAAGTATTCCTTCCCTAGGTGACTTTTCATATACCATTGGTCTAAAATGCACTAGGTGACAAGTGGCAAGGGAATGGAATGCTTGGGAGTGTGCTAGTCGAAACCCTAAGGGCAAACTTGTCCTTGATATAAAAGTGTCTTCACAAAATATTCTAGAAACTTGGTGCATACTTGACACATGGCAAAAGCTAACTAATTCGAAATCCCATAGGCCTCCCTTCAGTTTCCTATGCAAAATTTCTAGAAATGCTCCATTTCACTTCCCTAGGCTTCCATTTCCAAGAAATCTACCTTGGAACTTGAATTCTGGACAAAAACAATGGGCTAGGCATGCAAGCCCATCTTGGTGCCTTCCTACACCTCTCTTTCCCCCTTAACCCACTATCAAGACTAGGTTCAAGGTGTAACATTCTCATGACACATGGTACTAGTAACTTAGAATTGGATCATGGGCCTAAACCATTGGACCAAAATTTCTAAATAGGGCCGAAATTCCAAAGTAAACTAGGGCTACTCTTCTCTTGGGCTAAAGTTACTACATCAAAGGTTCTAAGGCCTTCCAAAGTAACTAAGGCTCCTAAAATGCCATTGCAACCTAGAACAAATTCTAAGGGCCAAGCCTAGACAAAACTCGGGTCATCACACTTAACCACTCTATTACATCCTGGTAATCACATTGGGCAAAAAAATTCGGATTTGGTCTTGAACCCAACCAAAGCCTCAAAAGGAATCCCACGAAACCCTAAAATCCAGCACATTGGTAAGGCCCATCTTTTTCCCATTGAAAGTCACCACCATGGGAGGCTTCTTGAGGACATTTTTTCCCTCTCCCAAGGCCTAGAAAAGGGCCGAAACCATGACTCATCTCATCCCCCAATGATCACTTGATGGATGACAAGAAGCCTAGCCAAAGCCTAAGCCATCAACTTGGCCAGAAGTGTTGCTGCCAATAGCAGCTGTGCAACCCCTTGTTCCCCCAATTTTTGGCTACCAACCTCCCATCCAAAGTTTATTCAACCACCCTTTATCCCCCATCAAACATATCAAGCCTCTTGCCTCCCACACTTCACCATTTGCAATTACACTCCATTTTCTAGAGAGAACTAAAGAGAGAGTCTTGGTAGTTTTCATGTCTGTTCTTGCTTGATTTTTTCTAAGCCTTTTTAAGTCAATTCAAACAAATGTTCATTTCATATATTTTGTTTCTATTTGATTTTATTTTCAATTAATATATTTCGGATAATTTCTCAATGAGTATTGAATGGTAAAAGTTAGGTTTGAACGTCCAAAGGTCATTCTGGGAGACAGTTTTGGTGTCAAGTGAAACTTTGATATTTGGATGAAGCTTTTGATGGAATATTGGGTATATCCTGCTGTGGTGAAGTGTTAACATATTAATATGAAAGTTAGGTCTGGATTTGTTGCATGTTAATACTTTTTATAAAGAGTTTGCATGATTTTGGGAAGTTGAAAACTGGAAGTATCAAAATAGTTTCTATTTTGGTGAAGTTGAAATATTTTATTATAGAAACATGATCCAATGATCTTTATATTCACATAGGATGTTCTTAAGGCTTTTATATATGTTTTAGAAGTTTATTTTTGGAGAATATTAGTTTTGATGGAATAATATTTATACTGCAAAAATTTGTTTAGGACCCAATCTAAATGCTTTCGGGTATGTGTTAGGTTTCAATGAAACTTTTTCCATGTGATTCTAGAATTAATACTTAGATCAATTTTAGAACTTGAATATGAGGTATATGGTATTAGTTTTTGAAGTTTTACTTCATGATAATCAAGGATCTAGCGTCTTTATTCCAAGTCAAAAGCATAAGGTACACGGTTTTGACGTAAGTGTCAAGCCTATTGTTTGGTGAGGAGTTTTGTGATATTTGTTATTTGTTGAAGTATGTTACCACTTATGTTTGATTTTTAAACATGTTAAGAATTTATTTATGGACTTTTGGAGTCCTTGGAGTTGATTAGAAAAGCATTAGACAAAGAACATCAAGAGTTGGTCCTTTTAGACCTAAAACTTGGTGTTTTGGCATTTTTATTGATATGATGAGATTATTATTTTTACAAAATGTGTTTATTGATGTCTTAGAATGATTCTAGAACCTAGGACATGATTTTTAGAAGTTGGTGAAATCGGTTTAAGCAAAAAAGTTTGTTTAAATGACAAGTATGCAACAAAGTGTTGATTTTTGCCCTAGAATGGTCCAGCCATGGTAAAGTTCTCCTAGTTATGATTTGTTTTAAATTTTTCTCATTTGATATTTGGATTTAGAACAAAGCATTTGGAGTTAAGTATGCAAAATCCTTATTTTGGAGGCAAATATGTTATTTCCCACATGTAGAGGGGTTACTTTGCCATTTAGCCATAAGTTAGTGAGTCTTTATGTTGTATGAAGTTTAGTGAGATATTCTAATCTTAGGAATTATCTCATTTTAGTCAACATTTTTTCACACTACGCTTATGCTTTATGTGAAAAATTTGTAAGTTAGCTTCTAGCTTACTCTCGGGATATCTATGTATGTGTTGTGGTAAGACTGCCATTTTTATATTCATGTCACTATGCTTATTGAAGTTGCTATGATATACCATGCCATGTCATTAGTTATCTGTTATACATTTAACTATTACATATTTATTTGTTACATGTCATGAATGTCATGTCATTGTTACATGCCATTTGTTACATGAATGTCATTACTGTAACACGTCTATCTGTTACAAGTCATGAATGCCACATCATCATGCCTATTACATGTTTATCTATTACGTGTCATGAATATCACGTCATCGATTACATACTTATCAATTACACACCATGGATACATGTCATGAGTCACACAAGTCCATCAAGAAATGTTTTAGTCAGTGATGCATGAGATACTCTTGGCATAATCACTATGATTGTCCAAGTATCTCCATTCATAATTCATACAAGTACTTATGGCGTAATCATTCTGATTGTTAGAGTACCTCTACGACAATGCTCATGGCATAATCATTGTGATTGTTAGGGTATCTTCATTAAAATACTCATAGCATAATCATTCTCAGTCTGAGTATCTCTAACGAAATATGTTAGGTGGAATCATTCTGATTTTTCACCTATTCTAATAAAACAACTGGCGAAATCATTCTGATTGTCAAGTTCAATTCATGTCAAGTATATTAAGTTCATGTTCAGTTCATGTCAAGTATCTTTTAGTTCATGTCAAGGCACATAATGTTCATGTCAAGTTATGTCACGTTCAATTTAGTTCAGTTCAATCAAGGCATGCACATCCATGTTTCAGTCACGTTATTTTCTGTCTAGCTCATGTCATGCTATTTTCCACATCATGTCACGCATATTCATGTCACGATGCATCCATGCCATTTTAAGGTCATGCATGCATATGTCTACTGTTAGTATCTTGGTAGATTACTTGCTGAGATTTGTAAACAAATTTCACTTGGTAGTCCCAACTACCATTCCCCTCAGAAAGGTAGACAATGTGTAAGGATCTAGACGAGGCTGACTAATCCATAGAGAGACAACAAAGAATTGATAACTATTGTTATTCACTTTCTGGACGCGATTCTTGGAGATTATTTTTGAGTTGCATGAGCAGCTTAACAATTTAGTACAATAGATTTTATTTCTAGACTATGTTTATGGATGTCTCCAGTACTCTTTATGTTACAGACCTGTTGGACAAGTTTGTAACCTTTTGGATATCAGTTACTATGTGAATTTTATGAAAAATATTTATGTTTTAGGATATATTACTTCTGGTACATAGTATTCCTCAAAGAAAAAATTTATCTACTGCGAATATTGCATATTGTTAGATGCATGCTAGTTACACTGCATTTTTAACTGTCATGAGCAGGGGCAGGTAACCTTGTGTTGCATGTTCCTACGCTTTAAATTCCATCGATCCCAAGTAGATCTGAGGGCGTCATAGGGTGATATCAAAGCAATATGTCTCTGAGTTAAACCCACATGTCCCTAGGAATTGTGCTGGAGTATAGGATAAGATTTTAGTCTTTTATTACGCTTAAATTTTCCTAAGTATAAGAGTTAGTATGTGGTTCAATAAGTAACACATGACACGTGGCAGAGCACCCAAAAACCCTAGTGGAGATAACAACCAAGAAGAACATAATCCTCCAACAGATGGAGGGCAAGGATTAGCTAAGGCTATACGTTTGCTGACTGACGTGCTCAGACAACAACAACAATAGCAAGTGCACGTGCCTAGACCAAAAGTTAGGGATTGTTCCTATGAAAAGTTTATGGTTCACCATTACCCAAACTTTGTTGGTAACGAAGGGCCCTTGAGGGCAGACTAATAGATGATTGATCGCAATAGGAGATTCGAGATCTGTGGTTGCACTAAAGACCACAAAGTAATGTATGCCAGATATCTACTTGAAGGAGAAGCCAGCATATGGTGGGATACGCGGAGGCAGCTTCTGACAAGGGAGTTGGGAACCTTAGTTGCCTTAACTTGAGGATGATTTCGGGAGGAGTTTGATAATCAATTCTTCCCCGAATCAATGAAGTAATAGAAGGTGTAGGAGTTTATATCTCCAGTACGAGGTAGCATGTATATGGAACAGTACACTGCCAAATTCATGAAATTATGGAGGTTCGCACCTCACCTAATTTCTACTGAGAAGATGCAAGCCCAGAAGTTTCAAGGAGGCTTTCAGCCGACGATCTGCAGCCAGGTGGCTTGCTTCCGAATGGAGAACTACTAGGAGTTGGTCATCCATATCATTTCAGAATGAAAGAGGACACTTCACCGGAAGCTACTAAAGAAAGTCTAGAAAAGAAGAAGATGTATACTAGACCAAATAAGGGAAAATACATCAAGATTGGGAGCTCAATGACGAACACATACCGAATATGTGGGATGTGCGGTAAAAACCATGGAGGCAAGTGCAAACTGTTTTAGGTGTGGCCAACATGACCACTTGATAAAAACCTGTCCCAAAAGAGCTCGGAGAATTGGGGCCATTCCCAACAGGGATTTCAAACCAAAGCCACGACCTCCAGTACCAGCTCGAGTGTATGCAATCACTCTTGGAGATGTAGATGCTGACACCCCAAGAACAAAAGGAGCAAACGTCATTTCTAGTATTTTCCTAAGACCTATGTATTGTTAAGCTTAACTAGATTGATTGGATTGCAATTGATTGTATCATTGCATTATTGTTATTATGGGGTAATGTCAAGATGTTGAGGTTTGTAGATTGTACGTTGTTATCTAAGTCATGTATGACTCTTTTATGTTATCACGACCCCAAGTGCATAAGAGTCTATCATGAAATATTTTGAGTCAAGCATGAAGCATTTATCAAGTTAAATTGCATTACGATTAAGGAGATACAATCTGTCGGGTATTAAGGTGAAGGCACATGAGCTGCCGAGTACTACGACAAAAGGTATACATCTGTCGTAATATGAAGGGTACTTAGTGTGAAGGCATGCAAGTTGTTTGAGTACTCCTATTCTCAGTTAAAATGCTTGAATTCAGTTTACACGAGCAAGCATGCCATGTGCATGTCAAGCCAAGTTATTATCAATCATGTCACATTCATGTCAATTCATTCCATGTTCAGCTCAAGTCAAGTCATGTCATGTTCATTTATAGGCATGTTAATTTCAAGTCATGTCATGCATGTTCAAGTTCATATCATGATGCATACATGTCATATTATTGTCATGCATGCCTATTCATATTGTTGGTAGTTTAGAAGCTTTACTTGCTGAGATTTTATAAATATCACTGTGGTAGTCTCAACTACCACTCCCTTTGGAATGGTAGGAGATGGGTCAGGGCCCAATGGAGCACCATGTCCCAGATTGGATGACGTTGAGTAGATCGGGGACAAGCCTTTAAGAATTAATGGGTAAGATACTTCAGTCTTTTAATATGATTTTGGCACTGGTAACCGAGCTGCGTGAGTGGCTTGACAAATAGACTAAATATCGTTTAGCCTGTAACTAAGGAGTTCCAACTGCAGTACAACACCTATTTAGTTTGAATATTGGTTGGACTAATGATGTTACTTTTGAGTATGCTTATTTGAATGAAATGTAAGGATGTTTTGGGATCAATATTCTGGTACATTGTGTATTGCTCAAAGAAAAAAAAAACTATCTGCTGCGAATGCTGCATACTGTTAAATGCATGTTAGGTGCACTTTATCTTTTACTGTCATTAATGGGGTATGTGACCTTGTGTTGTATGTCCCAACGCTACAAGTTCCGTAAAATTCCAAGCGAAGCTTGCGGGCGTCACAATTAGCCATGAATCTAAAATAAAATCAACAAGTAAATGGCTAGTTAGATCCATAATATAATAACCAATAATAAAAAATCCGCAAGCTTGTTCATAGAACTAGCACAATTCCCACTTACATTGATCAGTAAATTTTAACAATCGTCGGAGTATGTTTCTCACTTTTTCTTTTTCTCTCTGTTTTCTTTGCTCACTGGCGCTCCACTCACTTTTTCCTTTCTTTCCTCACCCACTCTCACTGGTGATCTAACTTCTTTCCACGTCCACTTTTCGCCTTTTACTCTCACTTGCGCTCTCTATTCTTTCACTACTCACTTCTCGCCTTCTACTCTCATTTTTACTTTATCATTACTCATAAGTTACCATTAGTCCCCCTATTTATAGTGCTAAGAGTCTTACTACTGAAGTAAGAGTAAAGTTTGTTAGCAATCTTAACCACTGTTATTCTAGTGCCTAGTCTGACACCTTACGTTTAGGCAACATCTCGGCCATGTTTTTAGTTATTCTCTCTAGACTCCCATCTTCATGTGCTCCATCCTCCTTAGCATATAAAGCCCCCTATGTATACATATAGCAACTTAGGTGACACTACAAATCTTTAGTTCCGAGCAAGAATACTTTGTGATTCTAGTCAGTATGCTCAGCATTTCAGTTGGAGGTGATGTTGGGTTGGTCCTGGTTGGCTAGGTTTTAGTTGGTGTAGGAGTGTGCAATTGCTTGGTTCATAGTTTTTCAAGACGACTGACAACATAAAGAGATGGCGTGATAAGGACAAATTGGACTTCACTAGTCAACACCAAGACACGAAATGGAAACATGAGAGAAGAAAAATAGTCATGAATGGTTGGGAAGAGCTGCATTGAGGGAAGAAGAGGGGTAGAGGACTCACAGTGATCATGGCTTTGGTTGGATGTACGTCTTCAACATGCAATGGTAACAGGGTGGGGCAAAGACTTTATAGAGATGGTTGGCTTGCGATGCAGCGGACCGGCTTTGTCGGCAACTTCTATGCACCTTGCAATGGTGCTGGTAGCCCTTTGTAGTGATGGTGATGTTAAAAAATAGTGTAGAGAGAGGAAAATAGAGGGATAGAGAGAGGGAGACATGAAGAAATAAAGGAGGGACACTCACTTGGGTATTGGTGCAATTGACTGAGCTTGTGGAAGAAACTAGTGGTGTAACGTGATGTGACACCCCCAACCTCTGCTTGGGATGGAATGGAGACTTAGAGCGTTGAGACATGCAACACAAGGTTACATACCCCCATTAAATATGAAATGCATATAGCAATATGCAATAACCGCAGCAGAATAAGGGTGACTAAATAAAACTTATGCCAGAATAAGCTAAAACATCCCAATGTCATTCATAATCATCATAAGTTCAAAACATAAGGTAGCATAATCTTAATACAATTATTCTTGATAAGAAGTCTCCATAGCTAAATCACCTGCTTCATGCGTTCCAATGCAAGAAGGGTTAGAGTTATAAACATCAAAATGAGGTCCAATCTTTTGTTGAGATCTGGCTCCTCTTCAACCAATCGGATCGACTGGTCCTCGGGTCCTGACACAACTTCTATCATTCCAACTGAATAATAGTGAATCTCAGTAAATTAAACAACCAACGTGCACAAAGATAAATTTTGCATGATGAATGATAAATATGAAATGCATGCGATGTAGAAAAATCAATGTATCTCCCCATCAAGATTCCTCAACATTTTACGAAAAAACTCAAGACACATTTTCTTACAGAGAACAATTTTCACTTCAACTTTTAAAAACATATAGTTCATCATAACGTTTCATCAATATTAGCAATTCACATTTAATCATAACGTATGGTATCATCACAGTTTCCCCATATGCAATGTGAGTACCTGCTGGTGACTGTGGTACAACTCACGTTGAAACTGCGTTTTCTGTAGACTCATTCTCAATGCATCGATAACATAACACAACATCATCATAATATCATAACATGTACACCCATCAGCCATAGGTCTCATAACACTTGACTTCGCTCCGACAATCTTTAAAAAAGAATCCATTTGAAGCTCGTTGACTATTCTTCGTCAACCCAAGGGTTACCACTTTATTTTTACTCACTCCATAGTGGATAGGGGAGTTCCTCTAGGATAATTCCTCATCCTAGCCTATGGGGTCATGACAAAAAAAAATTTCATGCTATGCTTGAAAAATGTAGTTAATGACATTTGCATATGTAGCAAGCTTTCATGTGAAAATGACATTTATATACAATATGCTAAAAATGGTGACAATGTCACATGTCATGTACGTAAGTAGTCATGTACTTGATGTATCATATAACATGATATTTAGTGCTCAAAACGACAATTATAACATGAATGTGGCATTTATCAATAGGAAACTATTCAAACTAGGAAACCAACAGAAGGATTTATAGGAGGGTGAATTGGTTACCAAATAGGAAACTATTCAAACTAGGAAACCAACAGAAGAATACACGGGGTGTTGATAGGGGAAGAAAACCAATAAAATAAAATCACTATTTTAAAACTGATCTGTTAAAATATTTACTAAAATAATAATAATAATAATAATAATAATTATTATAAAAATAATAATTCTAAACCCTAATTTAGGACCCATATGTTACAATCTCCTCCCTTAAAAGAAATCTCATCCTCAAGATGTGTACTCAAATCCCTTTCAGCATGTTAGAAGGTCCTAAATATCTCGGACTCTTCTCGCCTTTCTTTTCGAACTCCTGATTCTCTTCACCGATGCCCTTCAAGAATATGCAATTCTAGGGAAGCCGGTGTGCTACTAACCTTAACAAAATTTCTTCTCAAGGGAAACGCTAGATACGAAAGATTCCATAATTAAAACCAATCTTTATTAAAAATACTAAGAAAATCCAAAAGAGAGCCTACGAAAGCACTTATTTAAATCAACCAAGTCTCACGTGCTTAATAAATACCTTATAAAAATAAATAACTCATAAAACGAGCATGTCATAAAATGCCTAGACCTTTGCCTCGTCTCCCTCATTCAAATCTTGTCCTACAGCTCCATCCTCACAAGGATCATCACCTGCTACCTCATCATCAGTAGTAAGAGCAAACACTCTAGCTAGTGTTGCAGCCCTCTACCCACTTCCTTCTGCTGAAACTAATGCATTGTTTTTCGGATAATCTTGAGCCATATGGTTGGGCTCTCCACATTTGAAGCAAGCATTATGGCCCTGCAAACAGTTTCCCAGATGCATCCTTCCACATGTCTTGCAAACTAAGTAGGACTGACTACTGTGAGATGGCCTCGGACAATCGTTCGAAGTAGGCTTTTTGTTGCGGTAAGGCTCTTGCAGTGTTTGTTGGCGTTTCTTCTTACTGAATAGCTTTGTGTTCCTCCTCATGTCTTCTCCCACCAGAGTGGCTCGAGTAACCAAGTCAGTAAAATTACAGATCCTGAGTGGTATAGTACGACTTTGAATCCTCGGATGTAGTCCTCGCTCGAACTTCTCTGCTTTCCTGACTTCATTCCGAACCAGGTAACTTGCGAAATGTGACAGTGCCACAAATGTTGCAGCATAGTGCTTTATAGTCATAGTTCCTTGTACTAGGTCAAGAAATTGTCTAGATTTTGCTTCCCAGAGTGCTAGGGAAAAGAATCGGTCTAAAAATGATAGCTTGAAGTGATCCCAAGTGATAGGTACTCCTTCATTGAGTTTGAGCTGTAGTAATTCCCGTGTAGAAGACCACCACTCATTTGCCTCTTTTGCCAGTACATAGATAGCATACTCCACTTTTTGCTCGGCAGTACATAAAAGAGCCCTAAAGATCTTCTCGATCCTTTTAATCTAGCTTTCAGTGTCGAGTGCTTCCGACTTGCCATCAAAGGTTGGAGGATTCAAACAAAACAGGAGAACTTAAGTTTGAACACTAACATAATAAATAGAGCATTCTCACAAACATCTCTTCTCAATCATTGTAAATCTCTCAACATACCTCCCTTTATTGTACTTTCAAGTATCTCTATCTTTACCCCTCTATTCAGTAGGTCAAACATCTCTCTTCTTCTTCCTCTTATTCCTTTTTTTTTTTTGTGTAAACATATTCCATACTATGTCGACTGCCTTTGTGGATGAGTCTCGTCGGCCTTTTCTTGTTTGCCACATAGTAGACGAGTTGACTCTTCACACCCCAAAATTTATGATTTTGATAATATTGTTATACTTAACTTTACTTGTAGACCTTCTACCTTTCTTGCCTTTCATGCTCTTGTGAATTTTTGACTTTGTGTAAAATTAGTTCTCTTGAAAGGTAATGAAATCAATGTTTAAGCTCAAATTGTGTAATAGACCGCTAGAAATTCACTGGTGGAATTTCTATTGACTTTAGGAACCTCGTGAAAATCCCTAAGTTTTTATAAATCGACCAATCGCGCAGGTTTTAGTTTGTTAATATAGTCAGTGTTATCTCTCACTATGGTGCTAGAAATATGAGTTTAATGATTTGAGATAGTTAGAAGTGTCAGAATGCGTTATGGTCTACTCCTTTTGACTCAATTGATTATTTAGGATTTTTTGGCGCAATAACCCATTTTCATAATTTTGGACGAAACGCTTGTTCGAAATTGTGAAGTTATTTTTAAGGGCACTACGGGGTTGAATTTTGGTAATCGATGTTCACTATAGGTTAATATGAATATTTAGAATTTTTCAGTACTAAGTTTATGATGCCTTTGTTTGGAGTGAATAGTAATCTCGATAAGCGCACCCAGTGCAATGTTTTCAAAATTATAGTGTAGAATGTCCAAATTAGGTTAGAAAAGTTTTATTTGGACACTTGAAAAGATCTTAGCCACATATAGTGAATAGTTTTAGACACTTGGCACCATGAGGAACTATTTGATGGATTTGTGGAGGAAGTCAAGGTGTGAGATCATGCCACCTAAGCAAAGCTGTATTTCATATGTTCAACCAAATTGTGCTAGACCAAATAAGGTTTCAATCCTAGAGAAACCCTAAATGTTGGAATCGAATTGAAACCCCAAAAACTTGGTTGAAACTGAAATCCTAAACGGTTTCCCAAACCCTAAAGTTGGCCTGCAAACCCTTTCTAACCCGATTTCTAGCATTGTGTTTAATCACTTGATTAAATCACTTCCACATGCTATTAATTAATCAAATCCTTGTTATGACATCATTATCCAACCTTTTAAACCTTGAAATTTTGATTGGACCAAGAAAAATTGATTTTATGCTTAATAGCATCTCAAACCCTAACCAAACCCCCTTTAAACCCCAAATTGTAGCCCACTTGGTTGGGGCCCACCACAGCCCACGAAATTGGCCACCTTGGCAAAACTTCTTGAAGAAGTTTCCTCTCCCACATGACAGACCATCAACTGCCATTGGCTGCACCCAATAGTGCCTTGATGTGAAGGAGAAATCCATTCCATCAACCTCTATCTCTCACATAGCCAACTCCAATCAAGGGTCATTCAAGCCAACAACTTCCCCCTCCAGGAGTCTATAGTCGTGCAAGGCACATTTCATTCCATTCTGTCACTTCTTCAACCCCGTCCTTAGAGAGAAAACCCAAAAGAGCTCTCCCGGGCAGTTTTCTGGGTCTTTTTGCGTGGCCAGTTTTGACCCTTTGTAAGCATTTTCTCATGATAACTCCTCAAAAGAGTTGTTCATATTTGGGTCTAGTTTCCGTGGATATCTTATTAGTCTCATTCCATGCTCATTTGATGGTTCAAAAGTATTTTTAACCATGGAAAGGTCATTCTGGGCGTGAAACTGGAGAGTATGATATATTTTAGAATTTTTTACCAAGCTAATGGACATATCTTAGTCCGAAAATTTTATGGAGTGTTTTTAGCATGTGTTTATGAATGTTAATTGAGGTTTTGTTGCATGAATAAAACTTTTGATGATAGATTTCCTTTCATTTAAAAACTTGCAAACGAGAAGTGGAAAAACAGTTTTTGTTTTGTGAAAGTTTGAATATTTCGTGGTTTAATCTTATTCCAAAGACTTTGATATTTTTATATGATGATCCTAAGCCTCTTATATATATGTTAGGATGTTATTTCCAAGATATTTACTATTATTTTTAAAGATATGATGTTCTATGCAAGAGGATTTCACTTTTGCCTAAGATTTGATGTTTTTGGGTTAGATCCATGTTTTATTGAGTTTTAGCCCTGTGATTTTAAGTTTGATGGCTGGATCTTCTTTAGGACACATTTTTAAACCATGATATGTTTTAGTTTGAAGATCACATGTGTATAAGCCATGGATCAAGAGATTGATCAAAGTTAGCGGAGAGAAAAGTTTCTATTTTGGACTAAGTTTAAAACCAAAAACTCCAAGTGTTGTTTTGTGATTTTTTGTGGTTTTGTTTGATGATTTAAAATATGGTTGATCTTAAGATGATGCTATGAATATGTTAGAAGTAAGATTTAATTTTTTTGGAATTCTTAGAGATGTTTTTATTAAGGTCAAAACTTGTGATTTAAGGGTTTACTTTTTGTTAAAAATTTTGGGTCTCTTACAAAACATTTGGTGTTGATGATTAGCTTTTTCTTAATGAATATTTTAAGTGTATTTTTAAACTTAGGATAGGAAGATCCTTGTTACAAAATTTTGGTTTAATCATGGGTTTTGAAGATGGAAGAAATTGCTACCAAAATCAAGAGAAATGACCTATGAATGTTTCGGCCATTGTGAGTTTTCCATAGTTGTGAATGGTTTTAAATTTTTCTGAGTTTTTATTTGAGTCTAGGACAAACTTTACATGAGGAATGTAAATTTTGGTAATTTTTGGAGTTAGGATATGAAATCCTTAAGTTAGGGGTAAAATTGTGATTTTCCCATATGTAAAGGGTAAAATGGTAATTTTGCTCTAAGCTGTCTCTTTTCACATTTCTAATTGTTAGTAATTAAATTTCTAACTTTTAGAATACCCTCTTACAGTTCCTCGTGTTTCACGCTTTAATCTCATAGAACGCAACGATCGAGGTAAGTTAACTCTTAACTTACTATCAGTTAACTGTGTATGTGTGATGGGTAAGGGAACTACAGTTTATGTTTGTATGTTGTTATATATGCCATGTCATCACATGTTTATCTATTACACGAATTATTCTGTCATGAAATAATTATCTGTTACACAATATATTTTGTCTCATCTTACTCTTTGTTGCAAGAATGTCACATTACGTATGACATTTATTACATGCATGTCATGTCACGTAATATTCATTGTCACATGTTATGCCATGTTACG
>NC_049901.1:31681837-31686837 GCF_001411555.2 Juglans regia | reverse complement strand
AATTGTCTACATCATACACTAAGTCTCTGGAAATTGATTCTACTCCTGACACTTCTGCTCTGTATCCACGAAATCATCATCTGGGACATTAAAACATAAAAACATAGAAACAAACAAATGAGTCGAAGACTCAGTAATAGCACATCATATTGTAAACTTAACTTAGTTTAACGTTAGGCTTAATTTTGAAAACTTAGATATATCGCCACACATTCACATAACATATATCATTCATTAGTAACATGAGCGGAATCAAACATAATCATGATAATACATGTAATGTGGATGCATGAATGACTGACTCCATGCATTTCCTAACAATCATACATGACTTGTTCATCTTGTCTTTCACTTATTTAGTGGCAATCATTACATGTGTGTACTGGTCCAATTGTCGTTGACTGTATATAACATATCATAACATATGGTAAACCACGCTTGGGTTTGTGGCACCGTATAACTTATCATAACATGTAGTGAAACACGCTTGGGTCCGTGTTATCAGTTAACATATGGTGAACTATGCTTGCGTCCATGACACCATCTAACATATTATAACATGTAGTGAAACACACTTGGATCCGTGTTATCACATATCATATGGTGAATTACACTTGAGTCCGTGGCACCTCATAACATAACCTGTGGTAGAGCATGCTTGAGTCCATGTCACCTCAAAACATCATATCTTTCATGTGGTAGACCATGCTTGAGTTTGTGACTTGCACATCCACCCATAACATAAGACCAATTTTAAAGTTTACTCATCATTCATGTGTTTCTTACTAACTTTCATAATGCATGAGAACATGTTTGACTTCATGAATTTATCTGGCATGGCATACTCTTGTGCATATCATAACATTATACATGGCAATTAATATGAGTCTTATACCACATAGCATAACATAGGCATGGCATAACATGATCTAAACATTACATGACCATTACATGGCATACATGATCTAAGTATTACATGAACATTACATGGCATACATGTGATTTTCATGACATCTCATCCATCTAACATCAATCCATATCAGCATAGCATACATAGGCTCATTTACAAGCATATCATCATAATTCATAGTGGTTCGTGAAAAGGGGCCTAACTTTGACCTTGCTCATAGCGTAGCGTAGATAAACATCACATTTTTCATGCACAATTAGAATAACAGAATTGCTACAGCTACCCGGCGTTGCGTACCTTTTGCGGAACCGGCTGGCGTGGCCAGTATTATTTATAAAAAAAAAAACAAAAACAGAGGCAGAAGGAAATCAAACCCATCCCCAACACCAAAATTGTCTCAGTTGCTAACTTGCTACAGATCCCCTAGCGCTAAAATCCAAAATCAGTTTCACTTGCAAAGCAAACCAAAGAAAAAAGTTGTAGCGTCGAGTACTAGCCTGTAGCGTCACTAGTAAAATCGGTCTCACTTGCAAAATCGGTTTAACTTGCAACGCAAACCCAAATCTGTCTCAGAAATCAAACCCACGACGGGTACTTGTAGCGTCGCCGAACCCCATAGTCTCGAAGAAAGATCTGGATCTACGCCGGTGGTCGATTTCTGAAAGAGAAGTTGTGCCCGTGCTGGGTATGAGCATCTTTTGGTCTTTTGTTTTAATTTTTATATTACCACTTCTGCGTATGAAAATAAAAGAACATAGAGAGATTAAATTCCTGCGAGAAAGTAGGGCTTTTTTGTTTTGATTATGAACATTTTTGTTGAACCATATCATTGCTAAAGTCTCCCAGTAGTTTTGCACAATGTAGTAGCTATATTGATTTATTTTGCAATTCTTCTCTCCATGGATTTTTTCTTCATTTAAAAGCTGTTCTATAATATGAAGATGGGAGTGCTGCGAAAAAAGTGAGAAGATGAAGATGAGAAGAAGATGCGCAGTAGATACAAAGAAGAAGTGAGATGAAAAAAATGGGTCTGCATGAAGAAGTACCTGATCGTGTTCGTCTCCGTGTTTGAACCAAATTGTAGTGATTTTGGATATAAACGAAACATCCTGTTTTATTTTATACACATGGATGGCCGTGTACGCCGGGTTCCCCAACCCCGGGTGCAAGTAGCTTTTTTCTTAGAATAATTACAGCACACATATAATTATGATCATGCTACTTACCTCTTAGTGTTGCTTCCACAATCTCACATCATAGCTCGTGACCTATACGATGCACTAATCATCACTAACGTTTCTTAGAACAACATGTCGTAGCATTCTAATTACTTGGAATCATACCATAGAGATAATTTAATAAATATTCAGTTATACTAAAATTAATAGATAGTAATATTATTTAAAGCTCATAACATATTCCTTGATTTTCTATTTAAATATAACATAATAATTTTATTAAAAATCCAATTAAATAGACAACTGGAATATTAACTAGAATAATAGACTCAATAGTATACTTTAAAATATAATTTAAATTCCTTATAACTTACTATTGTAGCATGGTTTATAAAAAGATTAATACTTAATAACATAATTTAACTCCTAAGTATGTTCTTGAAAAATAAGGTTTTTGGACTAATATTACCGGGCCCAAACTAATCTTAAACACAAGTCCCATTTAAAACTAAGCCCAACCCCAACAAAACTCAACCTAATAAAAAGGGCATTTTGGGAAAACATCGTAAATGGGCATGGGCATTTTGGGAAGGGCGAAGACAACAATAAAAGGAAAGAAGCACAGAGGCTACGGAAGAGGAGCATCGTGGGACAGGAGGATTTGGGACTCACCGAGAGAGAAGGAGAGATGCGACAGTGGAGGTGAGTCGAGTTCAACGGCGGCAACCAGAGGATTCCTCTGAATATGGTGGTGCGACATAGGGAGAGAGTTATGAGAGAAAGAGAGAAACTATCAAACCGAAAGTAAAAAAGAAAGAGGAGAGTGGCAGACAATCGTGGCTTTATCAGAATAGTGGGGATCCGGTGGAACTTGGCTGGCCAGCAGTTTCTGGGTTACCTTGTGGTGGTCCGGCGTCCTCTAAGGTTGACAGTAGGTAGTGGCAACAACACACACAACTGTTAGTTAATAACAATAGAGAGAGAAATGATAGAGAGATATGGGTCAACGCACGCGGTGGAGGAAGGAGGGCTTACCGTCAACGTTCTCTATGGTCGTTTCCGATGAGGAGAGAACCTCGGTTTGCTAAGAGGGTCTACAGGGCTCTGCTAAGGGCTAGTTTGCTATAAGGAAGGTGATAGGGCTTTTATTTTCAACATGGGGGCTTGCTGTGAGAAAGGATTTGGCCACAAGGGTGCTACTGGTTTGATGAAGGGAATATTGTGAATAGAAAGGAAGGATTTATGGGAGGGTTTTCGGAGCGTGAATTGGTTACCAAATAGGAAACTATTCAAACTAGGAAACCAACAAAAGAATACACGGGGTTCTGATAGGGGAAGAAACCCAATCAAGTAAAATCACTATTTTAAAAATTATCTGTTATAATATTTACTAAAATAATAATAATAATTATAATTATAAAAATAAAAAAATCTAAGCCCTAATTTATGACCCGTATGTTACAGGCTAAGGGCTCGAAGGGGGTCTCTTAGTGTCATCTTCTGTCATCTCGTCCTGGGTGTGGTAATAGTACTCATAATGCTCGGAATCATAAAAAGCATTAACTCTTTCCTCATTGAACCTCCACTATGGATCCTCGCTCTCAAGCCAAGGATCTCCCTCCTCACGGAAACGAACGCGACTAATGAGCAGTCAGAAAAATCTAATGTGTCGAGGGGATAGGGGTTAGGATATAGCAGCTCCTGCTTAGCATGACGCTGGTCAGCTGCCTGCCTCGAGTAAGGTTGATCTGGTGTAGCTGAAGGAGTCAATCTAATACGGCGTCTAAGCCATTGAACCCTAGTCTCTGCCATCCACCTGACAGGGTCATATGGCTGGCGCTCTTCATGTGGCAAGGCTCTCCTAATATAGACATTACCTCTCCCGTCATAGTCAAGGACGTGAGTCCTATGGTACTCCAACCTCTCCTGCTAAGTCCAAAAGGTATCAATCATACGGTCTAGTTGTCTACGTCACTATTCAACTCTAAGCCTCCAGAGTCGACTGGAGATCATATATGTTCGTTGGGCAGCTATACCATTTCCGGCCATGGCGCAACTATAAATGACAAGAGAAATGTAGGTCATAGGAAAAAATTAAATGGATGCCATGCATGCATGAATGGGTACGAATGCCATGATGTTGCGTGATGCCACACAAGTCACAAGCCAAACAAATAGGGGTATTTGTTTCTCAAATCAACTTCCTTCTCCCAAGTAGCTTCCTCTACATCGTGATTCCGCCATAGAACCTTAACCAGCGGAATTTTCCGATTTTGAAGTTCCTTATCCTCCCAATCTGTGATCTGAACAAAAGTTTCTTCATAAGTTAGGTCGAGTTGTAGCGAAATATCCCTCGTATCTACAAATGTTGGTGTTTATTTCTCGAAGCTCTTCTTGGGCGAAGATACGTGGAATACGTTGTGAATTCTTTGGAATTCGGCTGGAAGATCCAGTCTATAAGTGACTGCTCCTACTCTTTCAAGTATCTCATAGGGTCCTACATATCTCGAACTTAACTTCCCCTTTTCCCAAACCTAAAAACTCCTTTCATGGGTGATACTTTGAGGTAGACCCAATCACCAACTTTGAACTCAAGGTTCTTTCTTCGATATTCGGCATAGCTCTTCTGTCTGTCTTGGGCAGCCGATTTGATCCTTCATTTCTTGAAGAATCCCTGCACCGTAAATCTTTCCCTCTCATACTTCATCCTAGGGCTGGGCAAAATTTTGGAATTTCCGACTCCGCCCGACATCCGCTCCGATTCCGACTCCGACGGAGTCGGAGTGGTCGGATTTCGGAGTCAGAGTTCGAAACTACTCCGAACCCCGTTTCGGAGTCGAAGTCCGACTTTGAATTTAATAAAAAAAAAACGACGTCGTTCCACTTAATGGGGGACGGCGTCGTTTTATCAC